>NC_058093.1:79655757-79958787 GCF_020171115.1 Neogale vison
ATACTTGTGTGCATACTAGCTTGTGAATATACACATATCTATAAATATTTCTCTATGTAATCATTGTAACCATATTAACCTAAACATGAGTCCATAATAACGTCTTCAATTCTAATCCTTTATCACATAGGTCATTCTAAACCTCTCCCCTTGCTTCTATGTAACCTTCCACTCAAACAGTGAGACCTTGGCTTCTACCATCTGCTATTAATTTATTTAATTGTTCAGTTTCAATATATGTGTATAGTGGCTTCATAATTGTTAAGTTATATCACCATGGGAAACATCATAAACTAGAGTACAGTGAACTGTCAGGAGAAAGGGAATGAGGGAAACAAGAAAGAGCAAGAGAAGACGACTTAGTGAAATCCTAGACCAGCTGAGACAAGCTTTAGTATGATCCCATTAATGACTGGAGACCAAATAACACCAGAAAGTTAGCCCACATTGAATATCTAGCATTTTATACCAACAGCTAATTGAATGAGGTCTCAGGGGGAGCATGAAGTTTTTCCTATTTGGTGGAGGACAAATCTGAGGAGGGGGCAAAAGTGAGTCTTTAGCTACAAATATGTATAGCAGCTGAGGGGGTGGGGGGTGTCCCAACTAGTAAAGAGGGTCTAAGATCCTGGTAGTATCTTCCACACAGGTGTAACTGGATGGTTTTGCTATTGTTATTGACACTGTTTTTCCAGGGTCCAATACTTGGACTCAGAATCCCTGATAAATGCAACAGGCCCTAGTGAACTGATTTGTAATTGGTATGGATTCTAAAGATTATTTTCCATCCCAAGTTAAGACAATGAAAAGTGATAAAAGGCTTCTGTGATTCTACTTCAAAATGGAGGGGTGCCTGGGTGATTCTGTCAGTAAAGCATCCAACTTTTTTTTTTTTTAAAGATTTTATTTATTTATCAGAGAGAGAGAGAGGGAGAGAGAGCAAGCACAGGCAGACAGAATGGCAGGCAGAGGCAGAGGGAGAATCAGGCTCCCTGCCCAGGAAGGAGCCCGATGTGGGACTCGATCCCAGGATGCTGGGATCATGACCTGAGCCGAAGGCAACTGCCCAACCAACTGAGCCACCCCGGCATCCCAGCATCCAACTTTTGATCTCAGCTCAGGTTATGACCTCAGAGTTGTGAAATTGAGTTCCATGTCAGGCTTGGAGCCTGCTTAAGATTCTCTCTTTCCCTCTCCCTCTGCCCTTTCCCCCACCTCCACCCCATGCTCTTTCTCTCTCTCTCTCTCTAAAAAAAAAAAAAAAAAAAAAAAAAAGACACTATTTTTTTAAGTTAAGCTGGTTAAAATAGTTAACTTGCCTAGATGGTTGGTATATGTGACTCTGTAATATCTACTTATTATTCTGTATAAAATATAATATTCTTTACAAGGTATATACATAAGGGATAACAACAAAAATAAGGCAAAAACAAAATCATCTTCATTTTATGATAAAAATCAAACATTCCTCATTATTTTGGCTTCAGGTAGATTAGATGTGAAACTTTCCTATAGGGAAGGGCATGATACAAAAGCCTTTTATTTTTCTGGCATGTATAATGACTCATTTATAATCTAATCTTCATTGTTTTGTTGATATTATATGTTAACTAGGGCTTTAAATTTATAGCTTTTTCATGTTCTTTATGAGATCATAAAGGGGAACACTTGCAAGTGCTAAATTTGATTATGTGAACCTTGTATTTATTAAGACAGGCACAAATATAATATAAATAACTGAACCACATATAGCCTTTATAGATTAAACAAATGTTCTCTTCTGTAACATGAAACACTTGCTTTGAAAACCATTGGGAGGGTGATTTTTGACATTTAAAAATGTGTTATAGACTTTACAGCTTTTATAATACTGAAGAGTGTTAGTTGAGAGAATGCAACACCCACTAGAATGCTTTTGAACTTCTTCAAAACACCTTACACATTTTCCTTTGTATTTGAGCTACTTCTGTTAGTTTTCCTCTTGAATGGTATATCCACCAACAGCCCAACAAATAAGAAGAAAACATAAGAGATAGATTGATTTCCTGTCAATCCTAAATTGATCAAATACATTTGATTTGTCTTTTCTGTGCTGTATATAACTATGCATAGGATAGCAATGGGAAAAGTTAGAGATGTAAGTTTTATTTTTATTTTGTTTTTAAGAATTCATATATCTAATTCATAGCAGTTCATGGCTGTGGAAAGGAACAAAATAACATTTTACCTTTTTATTTTTTTTTTAAATCAGTAAGAGGATATTTAAAATCCACTCAGTATTAAGTTAAATCCACATTGTCTCTAAAGATTTATTCCAAAAAACATAGCTTCAACTTTTCATTTTGAGTGCAGAAAAAAAATCTTAGGTATCATTTGGTTCACATTGAAATCTATCATCTCCCTTCTAGGGGTCTTTCAGAAGTTATGATTTGTACATTATAAAGGCTTCTTAAACATGTTCAAACTTGACTACACAGCGTTTTCAACAAGGATAATAATGGATGGTTATAAGTGGCAGAGTGTCATGTCTTCTCTTTGGGAAAGTTTTGGTGGATTGGAACTCTTTTCCCATCCTGTCTAGATGTCATTTGTTTGTTATTGTAAACTTAAAGGTAGAGAAATCTTACAGACTCTTTCATCTCCTCACATTGGAAAATCAGCTTGTATTTAAAGCCTATGTTATTATAGACTAGCCATTCAAAAATACTACATGGGACACCAGAATAGTTTCTTATATACATATATACATATCTGTGTGTAAGAAACATGCATAATACATTATTTTTCAAGATTTTATTTATTTATTTGAGAGAATGAGAGAAAGAGAGAGAGAGTGCGCGTGCATGAGCATGAGCAGGGGGAGTGGGAGAAGGAAAAGCAGACTCCCTGCTGAGCAGGCTTGATCCTGGGACTCTCAGATCATGACCCAAGCCGAAGGCAGACACTTAACTGACTGAGCCACTCAGGTGCCCCCATGCATAATACATTTTAAATTATTTTTATCTTTTATTATTCCTTGTGCTTCCTTAGCAACTCTATGTAGATCCTGGGATTTTCACCCACATCTGTTCAGTTTACCGAGGTTCTAGGAAGAGCAGCTTGGACAGGTAATTTGGGGCAGTGGCCACAACTCAGACTCCTAGAATAGGCTACCTCTTGCCTGTAACTGTAACCATGGTATTATGAAAAGTGAGAACATGCAGAATAATTTTGTTGCTATATAGGGATTCATTCCTGCAACAGAAATGTGAGATCTCTTAGGAAGGAACTTGATACATGTCTCTCTATAGCAGCTTATAAGAAACTATTGATGGGAGGACAAGATTCAAAGCCAAGAAAAAAGCAGGATAAAAGCTGCATACCCTGTGTGTGTTCATTAAAACTTACTGCTTGCTTGATTGACTGACCTGAAAAAAAAAAAAAAGTCTCAAGTAATTTTGACAAATGTATTGAGTTTCTGGTAAGACTTGCTGATACTGGATTTAGCCAGTACCTATATTAACAGAGAAACAAAATCATGTAGCTAATCTTATTCAGTAAATTCTGTTTTCGTGTGGGATAAGATAAATTCCTTTGAAATTCCTATGCTCCCGAATTGAACCTTTTGAAAAAGCAATGTCAAGCCAGTGAGAATAGGAAAAACAGGCCTTCTAACATCATAACAACCATCCTTAAGAAACTCTTGGTCTTGCGAAATGAGAAGTGACATTAAGACCCCTGTTGCATTAGGAGTCAGTCATGGTTCTCTGGTTTTCACTAGTGAGTATTTGTTAAATTCTATAATTTATGGTAGTTATGTCTTCTTTTGTCATTGTTGGAAATTTATGTTCTGCTAAGAATATTTATTCCCTTTAGATTTTATAATTAATTGTCTAGGTGACACTTCTGATATCTTCTATGGCAATGGCTATACTTAATTTCTTTTTTCTTTTCATTTTTTTCCTTTGAATGTTCTTTCCTTGCCATATTTATACTTTAAAAAAATTTTTATAAACATATAATATATTATTAGCCCCAGGGTTACAGGTGAATCGTCAGGTTTACACACTTCACAGCACTTACCATAGCACATATCCTCCCCAATGTCCATAACCCCACCACTCTCTCCTGACCCTCCTTCCCCCAGCAACCCTCAGTTTGTTTTGTGAGCTTAAGAGTCTCTTATGGTTTGTCTCCCTCCCGATCCCATCTTGTTTCATTTATTCCTTTCCTTTCCCCAAACCACCCACGTTGCCTCTCAACTTCCTCATATCAGGGAGATCATATGATAATTGTCTTTCTCTGATTGACTTATTTTGCTAAGCACAACACCCTCTAGTTCCATCCTCGTTGTTGCAAATGGCAAGATTTCATTTCTTTTGATGGCGGCCTAGTATTCCAATATATATATATATATATACCACTTCTTCTTTAGTCATTCATTTGTTGATGGACATCTAGGTTCTTTCCATAGTTTGGCTATTGTGGACATTGCCTCTATAAACTTTCAGGTGCACATGCCCCTTCGGATCACTACATTTGTATCTTTAGGGTAAATATCCAGTAGTGCAATTGCTGCGTCAAAGGGTAGCTCTATTTTCAACTTTTTAAGGACCCTCCATGCTGTTTTCCAGAGTGGTTGCTGCAGATTGCATTCCCACCAACAGAGTAGGAGGGTTCCCCTTTCTCTGCATCCCCGCCAGCATCTGTCATTCCCTGACTTGTTAATTTTAGTCATTCTGACTAGCATGAGGTGGTATCTATTTGTGGTTTTGATTTGTATTTCTCTGATGCCGAGAGATGTTGAGCACTTTTTCATGTGTCTATTGGCCGTCTGGATGTCCTCTTTGCATAAATGTCTGTTCATGTCCTCTGCCCATTTCTTGATTGGGTTATTTGTTCATTGGGTGTTGAGTTTGATAAGTTCTTTATAGATTTTGGATACCAGTTCTTTGCCTGATATGTCGTTTGCAAATATCTTCTCCCATTCTGTCAGTTGTCTTTTGGTTTTGTTCACTGTTTCCTTTGCTGTGCAAAAGCTTTTGATCTTGATGAAGTCCCAATAGCTCATTTTTGCCCTTGCTTCCCTTGCCTTTGGCGATGTTCCTAGGAAGAATTTGTTGCAGCTGAGGTTGGAGAGGTTGCTGCCTGTGTTCTCCTCAAGGATTTTGATGGATTCCTTTCTCACATTGAGGTCCTTCATCCATTTTGAGTCTATTTTTAAGTGTGGTGTAAGGAAATGGTCCAGTTTCATTTTTCTGCATGTGGCTGTCCAATTTTCCCAACACCATTTGTTGAAGAAGCTGTCTTTTTTCCATTGAACAGTCTTTCCTGCTTTGTTGAAGATTAGTTGGCCATAGAGTTGACTGTCTATTTACAATCACCTTGTTTCTTACAAGCACAGTTTTCCTTGCCTACTGTTTATGCCCAGCTTTAGAAACTAGTTTCTTTTCAGAAACTGTAAGACAGGGAAGGAAAGGGATAGGATGGAACAATTGAAGCTTGTATAGTAATAGTTCCTAAAAACAGTCAAATAGACAAAACAACAACAACAAAAATCCAACAAAACAACAAATCCGAGATAGTGATGGGGAGAGACAAATAAGGAGATTGGACTGTTGCCATGAGAGACATCCTTTTATGGTTGATTTCATATTGCTAGTCTTGCACATTGTCATGTGGACATCAGCCTCTCCCTTAGCTTCCACCTCCACCTTCTCTTCAGGCATTTATTAACAAAACCATATATCATGATTAGTACCTTCTCCATTTTCATTATGACATCCAGTTAAAAGTATCTATAACTCTTCACCAGGATTTACATTCTCTGACCTAACACTCATTAATGGACTATTTTCGCCACTAGCTTAAATTAAGTCAGTGTTGCCAAATTATCACAATTAACACTCTGCATCGGTATTTAGAAATTGTCTTCATATGTATGACAATTTATCACATGAAATATGTTAATAGATATTTTATAATTTCCATGAAAGTTAAAAAAGCAACAGTTTTAGAATAAGATAAAAAAGGACTGAGACAAGATAGAAAACATAATTTGCTGATAGTAAAACTTGCTTAAGGGTGGAAAAGCTAATTGCTTTCCCTTAAGGTTTTTAGAAAATTGCTACATTTTAATTTTTCTAGGATGTTTTATGTAGAGTCAAGCCTATAGGCAGAGAAATTGATAGGAACTTTCTAGATCTATAATTTTATGAGATTAATTTCTTTTTGTATTATAAGTACCACTTTTTTAGAGTTGAAGTCTGTCTCTAGATTACTATAATACAATCAGTTTCATAGTGTTTTTGCGAGGATTAAGTGAAATGACCTTGCTGCGTGCCTAGCACAATAATTGTCACATGATACACACTCAAGTAAATGTTATCATTGCCCCTACTGTTTAAAAAAGTTGACTCAAGTACAATTCAGAGTATAAACTTAATTTACATTTAAACATTGAAAGACACTGGGACTTTTTTTTTTTTTTTAATGCTTTTCAGTCTGCTGACATACTGCATTACCTTAAAGTGAGAAATGTTTAGTGAAATTTTTGCTTGAATGAGATGATAATGCTAGTGTTTGAACTCTGGTGTTTTGTTTTGTTTTATTTTTTTGATCCATCTCTTTCAATGTTCCCTCATGGAAATTTCCAATTTTAGTTTCTATGCTAAGAAATGCAGAGGATCATTTTCTAATTTAACCCTAGAATAAATTCAGTTACAATGCAGAAATTGAATAAGAATTTCCTTTTGCTATAGAAAATCATAAAAATTCAAAACTAAGGAAGTCATTTTTCTATACCTTTACTATACACATAAACTAAGGCATGTAGTAGTTTATTGACTCATCAACTGTCATGTAGTATGTTCTAAAAATTGATAAAGAGTTCAGATAGTTCAGATCTCTACTTCTCAATCTAAAATTATATCTACTACCATGCACTAAGTACAGAAAATGTATTCTTTATATGGAAAACCCAAAAGACTCCACCCCCAAACTACTAGAACTCATACAGCAATTCAGCAGCGTGGCAGGATACAAAGTCAATGTGCAGAAATCAGTGGCTTTCTTATACACTAACAAGGAAAATACAGAAAGGGAAATTAGAGAATCGATTCCATTTACTATAGCACCAAGAACCATAAGATACCTGGGAATAAACCTAACTAAAGAGGTAAAGGATCTATACTTGAGGAACTATAGAACACTCATGAAAGAAATTGAAGAAGACACAAAAAGATGGAAGACCATTCCATGCTCTTGGATCGGAAGAATAAACATCGTTAAAATGTCTATACTGCCTAGAGCAATCTATACTTTTAATGCCATTCCGATCAAAATTCCACCGGCATTCTTCAAAGAGCTGGAGCAAATAACCCAAAAATTTGTATGGAATCAGAAGAGACCCCGAATCGCTAAGGAAACGTTGAAAAACAAAAATAAAGCTGGCGGCATCACCTTACCTGATTTCAAGCTTTATTACAAAGCTGTGATCACCAAGACAGCATGGTACTGGCATAAAAACAGACACATAGACCAGTGGAACAGAGTAGAGAGCCCTGATATGGACCCTCAACTCTATGGTCAATTAATCTTCGACAAAACAGGAAAAAATATACAGTGGAAAAAAGACAGTCTCTTCAATAAATGGTGCTGGGAAAGCTGGACAGCTATATGTAGAAGAATGAAACTCGACCATTCTCTTACACCGTACACAAAGATCAACTCAAAATGGATAAAAGACCTCAACGTGAGACAGGAATCTATCAGAATCTTAGAGGAGAACATAGGCAGTAATCTCTTCGATATCAGCCACAGCAACTTCTTTCAAGATACGTCTCCAAAGGCAAAGGAAACAAAAGCGAAAATAGACTTCTGGGACTTCATCAAAATCAAAAGCTTCTGCACAGCAAAGGAAACAGTCAAAAAAACAAAGAGGCAACCCACGGAATGGGAGAAGATATTTGCAAATGACAGTACAGACAAAAGGTTGATATCCAGGATCTATAATGAACTCCTCAAACTCAACCCACACGAAACAGACAAACACATCAAAAAATGGGCAGAAGATATGAACAGACACTTCTCCAATCAAGAAATACAAATGGCTATCAGACACATGAAAAAATGCTCATCATCATTAGCCCTCAGGGAGATTCAAATTAAAACCACATTGAGATATCACCTTACACCAGTTAGAATGGCCAAAATTAACAAAACAGGAAACAACATGTGTTGGAGAGGATGTGGAGAAAGGGGAACCCTCTTACACTGTTGGTGGGAATGCAAGTTGGTGCAGCCTCTTTGGAGAACAGTGTGGAGATTCCTCAAGAAATTAAAAATAGAGCTTCCCTATGACCCTGCCATTGCACTCCTGGGTATTTACCCCAAAGATACAGATGTCGTGAAAAGAAGGGCCATCTGTACCCCAATGTTTATAGCAGCAATGGCCACAGTCGCCAAACTATGGAAAGAACCAAGATGCCCTTCAACGGATGAATGGATAAGGAAGATGTGGTCCATATACACTATGGAGTATTATGCCTCCATCAGAAAGGACGAATATCCAACTTTTGTAGCAACATGGACGGGACTGGAAGAGATTATGCTGAGTGAAATCAGTCAAGCAGAGAGAGTCAATTATCATATGGTTTCACTCATTTGTGGAGCATAACCAATAGCATGGAGGACAAGGGGCGTTAGAGAGTAGTAGGGAATTTGGGTAAATTGGAAGGGGAGGTGAACCATGAGAGACTATGGACTCTGAAAAACAGTCTGAGGGGTCTGAAGTGGCGGGGGGGGTGGGAGGTTGGGGTACCAGGTGGTGGGTATTATAGAGGGCACAGCTTGCATGGAGCACTGGGTGTGGTGAAAAAATAATGAATACTGTTTTTCTGAAAATAAATAAATTGGGAAAAAAAAAAAAAAAAGAAAATGTATTATTAGCAGATTCTTAACATGGTCAAAGATGGATCCTTTTATTTCATAGTGTCTCCTGTATCTGGGCCATAAAAAGCAATTTTAGCAAATCCATACATACTCATACACACATGCAAAAACATCCATATATGTCCAATTGTCTTTATATGATTATGTGCAACATGCACACATTTGGAGTAAATGTTCAGGACTGTAAATATGCAACAATATGTGATATTCACTAATAAACTAAATGTTTTGCAAAACATTGTCCCAAAGCATAATTTTACTAAAATGCTAGTTGGTGCTGACAATATAAAAGGTTATTTCCCTTCAACTTATCATACAAAATATCCAGTTTCCTGAATTTTGATATTAGCAACTTTGCTAGAATCTACCTCCAGGAATAATATAGCATTGCTTTAATTCTATTAAAGTAATCCGTCATTTTATGTTGGATAGGAAGCCATAATATCAAAAGCAGGATATCCAACTGAAAAATAGCACGTATCATTAGCTTTTGATTTGTATTATTTACTACATTCATTAAGAGAGGAAGTAGAATTCAGGGCTTCCAGGAAGAAGCAAACAAAACAAAAACTTTACTGGCATAACAAATTCTATTTAATTAGATGAGATGAGAATGTATATATGCATGTATTGGTTTGTTAAATTATGTCTTAATAGAGCAGAATCCTTCCATTCATATACATTTTTCAATGAAAGCTTTTCCTCTTAAGTGTCTTGTTTAATGGAAATAGTCCCTGTGTGGTAAAAGGACTGTCCAGTTAGTTGTTACTGTAGATCTTGTTTAGCTAATGAATTGCCTCCAACAACACAATTTTATCTATTTTGCTGATTGAAATGCTGTAACTGATATAACTGATCATTGTAATAAACCTATTCTTTTCTATACAGGGAAACTTGTTAAAAAAAGAAAATGCTCAAACAACTCTTTAGTAGAATCATCTGGTGATTGATTCTAATTGCTCTTGTCAAAATAGTGAAAGAAAAAAATTGTACAAGGTAACAGTTCTCAAGTTACCATAAATCTCTGGGTTGTCCAGGGTAGTAGAGACTTGATAGATTGAAGCAAAAAAGTGCAGAAATTTGAAAGAAGATACAAGTTTACCAATAAAAGGAAACTCACCCATTAAGATAGAAGAAAGACTGAGCCTAATAGGATAGTGATAAGGAGGTAGATTCACTTCAAAGAGCAGCATCTCAAATAATATCCTATTGTACTGAAATTCTACTACTTAAAAAAAAAACCCTGAATTTTTAATAAACGGAAAAAAATCAGATTAGTTAAGCTCTTACTTAAAAGAGATTATCACAAGGTGGCACTGGTAGTGGCATTTGGACCGTCGTTAAGCACCACTTATTAAATAGCTGTGTGCCCTTGATATATGTCTAGCCACCTGTAGTGTAAAACAAGAAATGAAAAAGAAATGATTCTTCTGTTTAAAAGTCTTGGGGCAACTGATTGACTCAGTCCAGAAACCATGTGGCTCTTGATCTTGGGGTCTTGGGTCCAAGCCCCATGTTGGAGGTAGGGGTTACTGAAAACAATAAGTAATTTAAAACATTTGAGTCAGCCTCATACACAGTCTGTAAAATTGTAACATATACCACTCTAAGTAACAATGTAATATGCATCCTTTAAAAAAAGTTTAAGTGTAGGGGCGCCTGGGTGGCTCAGTGGGTTAAAGCCTCTGCCTTCCGCTCCAGTCATGATCCCAGGGTCCTAGAATGGAGCCCCACATCAGGCTCTCTGCTCTGCAGGGAGCCTGCTTCCTCCTCTCTCTCTGCCTGCCTCCCTGCCTACTTGTGATCTCTGTCAAATAAATATAAAATATTTTTAAACAAAGTTTAAGTGCTGTGCTGTGTTCCTAAAAAAATGTTAACTTGTACATTGAATGTTAAATTATTTTGTAAGTTATAGTCCTTTTAAAATAATCTGTTTTTTTAATTTATGTGTGCATCCTCTGATTTTAGTTTAAATATCAAGAAAATATTTAGATTATCCACTAAGATATTATTAACTATATATTTTTTGATTATGCTGAGTGCTATAATTTGAGCATACTTTGATTTGACTATACTTTTCTGAGTACTGTAATTATGTAATAATATAGTCTAGCCAGTCAGAAAAATTTGCCAGAATCCCCACTCTTCTTTGATTATAAAGTCTTAGTTGTTTGTATTCTGTTTCATAAAAAATTAGGCTCAAAATTACTTGGCTTTATGGCTTTAATTTCAAAACTTATTATCCTGAATCATTGTTGCAGTCACCACAAGAGTAGAAATTCTTGCTAAATACTTACCAGCTCTTGCCAAGAATTGCACTCAAAGACATTGTCCATTCAGGTGTTCAATCAATTCCATTCTGGTTTGTTTACAACTTGATTATATTTTACTTAACATTTAAAAAATCTTAATTCCATGATACTCATGAAATAGATGATGATTTTTCATTAATGACACCTCCTTTGTTATATAAATATTTGTTCTTTAATACAAAATTATAAAATTTGCTTCAGAAAAAATCTTTTGCATTACATATTGAGAATATTTTTATTAAAATGTAGCATATATAGGGGTTTATTTACTGGTTCCTCAAAATTTACAAGATGAAGAGATAAGTTCTAGAGGTTTTGAACATAGCTGAGGGCTTGCAGAAGAGTCTAAATCACTGAAGACATGACCTATTTGGAGCGGAAATGGACCTGAAGATCTTTTAAGGCAGCGTAGAAAATTGGTAAATAAGTGATAATTTGAGAGGCATCATATCTATCTTTCCTGATGGTCACATAAAATTAAAGGTATATTATTCAGTCTCTTCTTGGGTTGAGAGAAGTACCATAGTTCAGATGGCATCACTGTATGGGGATGAAGGAGAGATACCAGAAATCCTGTCCAAATACAATCATAGCTTGAATTAATCATTCATCCAAGTTTTTCCAAGGCAGTCCTGATTTATGCCTCTTTTTCAGTTTATTTAATGTCTGCTCC
Source organism: Neogale vison (assembly GCF_020171115.1). NCBI lineage: Eukaryota > Metazoa > Chordata > Mammalia > Carnivora > Mustelidae > Neogale > Neogale vison. The sequence goes on from NC_058093.1 coordinate 79,667,674, forward strand.
ATTTCACTCATTACATTAAAGTATCCTTGTTTGCATAATAAATTATATGGGTTCTCTGTAAAACCCAATTGTCAAACTGAGCCACCCAATAAATGGGTTAGGTAAGAAAATAGAAATAAAATTACATAGTCAAAGCTATATGATGTGAGGAAAAAGGAATCATGCAGAAGCATAGGCTAAGGGTAGATGCTTCTTTATTCTTGCTATAACTAGAGAGCAGGTATTTCCAACAATATTTTGTACATTTTCATCTCAAGTTATTTTGATTTTGATTAAAATATCTGTATGTGAATGAGTAGGCACATCTAAGGGAAAGAATCTAGAAAATATTGTACCTATCCTGTCAAAGACAAAAAAAGGAATGCAGTCATTCCTTGTAAAAGAAAATAATTCTTCCTTGAGATGCGCTATATATATATATATATATGCTGTCAGATAAGATAGAATATTGGTTATAAAACAGAAATTACTATCCTATGTACACACTAAATAGTGAGTGTTATAGTTCAAAGTGGAACACTTCAAGTAATATTTGTGGTCTCTGAGAGCACCTGGGTGGCACCAAGGGTTAAGCATTAAGCACCTGACTCTTGGTTTCAGCTCAGGTCCTGATCTCAGGATTCTGAGATGGAGGTTGGCTTCTTGCTGTAAGCTCAGTACAGAGTAGGCTAAAGTTTCTCTCTCAGATAAACTTTCTCTCTCTTTCTCCCCCTGCACGGCCACCACCCCCCACACTGAGCACATGTGTGCACCCTCTCTCTCTCTCTCTCTCTCTAAATAAATAAATAAATAAATAAATCTTTTTAAAAGATAGTTGTGGTCGCCATATTTAATAAAAGCAATCGGGAGCACCTGGGTGGCTCAATGGGTTAAAGCCTCTGCTTTCGGCTCAGGTCATGATCCCAGGGTCCTGGGATTGAGCCCCGCATTGGGCTCTCTGCTCAGCAGGGAGCCTGCTTCCTCCGCTGCCTGCCTCTCTGCCTACTTGTGATCTCTGTCTGTCAAATAAATAAATAAAATCTTAAAAAAAAAAGCAATCAGAACAGATTATGATAAATAGGAGAAAGAACTCAGTTCAAATTTGTCTCCTGATCATAGACAATAAAATCTCCACAGCAAATATTAAATACTAAATATTAATTTTAGAACGCTTTTAACAAAATATACAGTTGGATTACAATAAAAGATGTGGGATTGCAAGACCACTTTTATCATCAGGTTTGTTTACTTGTAAAGCAAAACAAAAATATCTGTGGCTTAGAAAATTTAGGAACAGTTGTGATATGAAGACTGACTAAAAAAGTAAAATAAATGAAGTAATAGGTTTACTTTGTCAAGTAGCATAATACTTCATAAGGCAGGATATGTAATTCATAAGCAATAGATCTATATTTTCCAGTTTATAAATTATCCTATATGTAAAAACCTTATGGGAATATATTTACTTTGAAATGCATTATGTTATTCAGACACTTTGCAGAAATGATCAAAATTTTATAGTATACCTTTTTAAGTTTTTATTTTTCTTAGACCTATAACTGTTTACTTTTATTTATGTTCAGTTTATCTTGACAAATACACAAATTTATTGCATTCTAGGGAATCATACATGAATTGTTCCCTCTTAAAAGTAGTTTGTTTGGGGGCATCTGGGTGGCTCTCTGCTCAGCGGAGAGCCTGCTTCCTCCTCTCTCTCTGCCTGCGTCTCTGCCTACTTGTGATCTCTGTCTGTCAAATAAATAAATAAAATCTTAAAAAAAGTAGTCTGTTTTTACAGTTAGATATAGATAAAAATAAAGAAATTTTTATTTTTGTTTCATTAAATTATGTTGTATGCACTATTCAGGGTACTGATGCAGTGTGGTTTGAAAGGTGAACAGATGGGATTTTATTTTTAGCTCACATTAGCACACCCCATCAAGCACTCATTTGCCTGGTACGGCAGCATGATATAGCTTACAACTTTAAAGTATAGCTTTGCCAGTCACGTAAAATTCATATAATACAAGAAAAATGTGGAATAAATATTCAATTATAACTGATGATCGCTGAGTTGATAAAGCTATTTACTATAAATAAGTGGTAAAAGGAAAACTTCATTTATATTGCTGGAATATATCCAGCTCTAAGCAATGTATAAGTAGCAAGATATTTTTTCATTTAGAATTACTTCTTTCAAGTAGGCTTTCCAATGGAAAAGAGGAGAAAAAAATAAGGGTTCATTGAAACCTGTTAAAGCAAATTAAAAAAATAATTTTCTATCAAGATTATTATCTTCAGGGGCACCTGAGTGGCTCAGTGAGTTAAAGTCTCTGCCTTCAGCTCGGGTCATGATCCCACAGTCCTGGGATCGAGCCCCACATTGGGCTCTCTGCTCAGCGGGGAGCCTGCTTCCCTCTTTGCCTGCCTCTCTGCCTACTTGTGATCTCTGTCTGTCAAATAAATTAAAAAAGCTTAAAAAAAAAAAAGATTATTATCTTCACTTTGCTTGAGATATCATTTCTAATGTAGCATAAACTGTCAGTTAAAAAAATTCAAAATGTTTCAAACAGATGGCTTTGAAGAATAAAATCAATTATCTTTTTTTCTACAAAAAGTTTATGCATTTTTAAAATATTGTCCTAAAATTTTAAATAATACTTTACATAAATGGAGTTTTCTTACCTAAACTTTTCAAGGAAGTTAATTTTACTCCTCACCAAGTACTTTATTATTGGCCCAGTTTTTCATTTGGGTACCTGGAATAGGGAATTTATGATTAATTTTTAAATATCACCTTGGTGGTTCAGAAAACCTGTGAAACCCTCTAATTCTAGGCCATACATTCTCATTGGGGGTAGTATCATCCCAAAGCAAGTAAAAATGACTTACTGGTGAGGAAATTTAAAAATCCTACTCTTCTTAAGTATAAAAATCCTACTCTTCTTATATATCTTAAGTATATAAGCACAGATACATAGAAATAGATAAATAGATACATTTGTGGCATTAATATTTCATAGGAACAATCAGAAAAAATATCTAAAAATGCTACTTATAGAGGTTATTATTTTAAAAAATGTTAAGAAATGATGCTCTGCTCTTCCTTCCTCCCCCAGCTTTTTGAAATTGAAGTACATTGTCCATGTAATACAGTTAACTGACCTTAACCATGGACTTAAATGCTTTTGGCAAATGCACATACCCAAATAAAGAAAAAAATAATTTTTCATCATAACTAACAATTTCTGTCAGCTACTTTCCAGAGATGTATGTTTGTATTTCTGTGTTTAATTTCTATCACTATAGGCTAATTTTTCCTCTAGAGTTTTATATAAATATAATCATATAATATCTAATCTTTTGTTACTTTTCCTTGAGGAGTTTCTGTGAAAATTACATGCTATGAATATGATGTCAGTTATCTTTTTTTTTTTTTTTTTTGCTAATAAACATTTAAGTTTTTTTCCAGTCTGTGGCTTACTAATAAAGCTGCTATGAGCATCTTGTATTAGATTTTTGGAGAAATATATTTTTGTAGAAAGACATTTCTCTTGGGATATACCAGGGTGAGACTGAGATTGCTGGGTTATAAGATAAGTGTATATTTAACCTTATAAGAAACTGTTAGAAGGTTTTCTAAAATGAAAATTTAACATTCCCATCAGCAACTTAAGAAAGTGCTAGTTGCTTCACATTCTTGACAGCACTTGGTATTGCCACTCTTTAAGTTTTATACAATTTACTGCATATCTCATTGTGGCCAGCCAACAGATCTTATCTTTACTTAAACTTTTGATATAAATTATTCATCACAAATTTTTGCATTGATTTTGAGTTTTTGAAAATTGCATTAAAATGTAATTTATTTTGATCACAATGATTTTGTAACTCCCTTAAATTTTGTTCTGGAGGAATGCCTCACCACATCCTAGCCCTGGCTCTTTAATCTGCATTTTCTTGATGACTAATGAAAACCTCTACATGTGCTCACACCTAATCCTTGAAACATTTGTCTGAATGGCAGCAGTCCTGTTATTAACCTCCATTTATTGATTGTGGTTTAACAATCTTCTGAATAATGCCCAAATGCCAAATATTTTCTGCTTGATTGTATTTCCCATCGTTTAGGTGGAAAATCTAAGAGGGTTTTCCCCCACATCTGTTGACTTCAAAGTGAGATTAGCCTATTAGTGTATCCAGTTCTGGCATTCCTCCTTTCCCTCTTTCAATCCTCCCAAAGGAGGAAAAGACACTTGTTCTAATGGTAAGTTTAGAAAGAAAAACAAACAAACAAACAAAAATCAACAAAAAACCTCTCTCCCTGTTGATTCCAACCCCTTCCTTGTGGGGTAAAGACAATTTTGCCAGAAGTTTTAAAGCAATCTTCCCCATGGGAGAGGTAGTATGGTGTCATCAGTGGCTGTGTGGGTAAATGTGCCTAAATCATGGGTTTAATATAAAGAAATTCAAATGATACATAAATAAGTAAAATTGGCAACCTACAGGAGAGGGAGCTGTTTTTGATTTCATGTGCTGATGTAGTTGTTTTATTTTCCAGTTGGTTTTGAAGCAAAGTGGAGAAGAAGAGGTGCATATGTGTGTGTACATAATAGTATAATAATAACAAAAAAAAATCCCAGAAAGGTGAGATATGAGAGTGTAAAATGTTTAATTTCAGAGGAACAAGAAAAAAAATACTGTAAAAATTTAAGACAGTACATCATAAACCTTATCTAAGTTATATAGTAGTTCATGTTTATATAACAGATTAGTTCTATTTAATCAGAGAGTTTTAAATAGAAATGTGGCAAACTATCAAATATATAAAAATCTAGAAAAAAGTGATTTCAGAAGAAAAAAAATTATCAAAAATATCAGACAAATGCAACATATTATATATTTTATCTGCCACATTTAGGCGTATGCTTCCAATATTTAAAAATATCCAGACTTCTAACATTTAGGGAAATTGCTCACAATTGTTTTTTAATTCCATATTGCACATGGTTGATTAGGAAATAAATCACTTAAGTTACAAAGAGTCAGGAAAGTTCTTATTCAGATATTTTATCTCTGACATAGACTTGCAGATCTGAAAAAGAAGACAACCATTGAAATACTTTTCCTTACTAGCTTTCAGTTATTGCATGATTAAGTGTTGATACAAAAGCAATAATTATGGTTATTCTATTGTAATTCAAGGATGTTGATTACATTTGTAATTTAAGTTAATTTAGCAAAGTTAAATTTAAACAAAGATTTATTCATTGTATAAAAAAATAAACTAATTCAAATGACAAAACAAATTGCAGGGGTAGTAGTATTGTTTCCTAGGGATTGTCTCTATTCTTTTCAGTAAATTATCTTCAAATTACTACTATTAAATCTATTTGAGAATGTATTATTTTTGGAATATGGGAAAAAAAAATCTTTAAATGCCACAGTTATGTCTATGGTACTATATTTACCTCTCACAATCATTAATCTTAATTTTTTTCCTAATCACTCACAGTTTTAGATCCAATGCTTATGTTTTACACTAAAAAAAAAAAAAAAAAAAAAAAGCTGTTAGGGAGTGCTTAGCAGGTTGTCAGTAGAGTATGTGACTCTTGATCTCAGGGATCGTGGATTCAAGCCTCCCCCCCAACATTGGGTGTAGAGACTAAAAAACAAAGCAAAACAAACAAACAACAACAACAACTATTAAATTATTGACCAATCCCTCAGTGATAGACAGTTCCTTAGAATAAAAATAAGAAAGTAGTCTTGTAACTGAGTACTTGTCTCTAAAGAATACCTTGCCATACAGCAGTGCAAGCTTCAAAGTGTGGCTATACCCTGCCTTAGTACAGTTGTCTATCACTTGAAATCTACAGCTGACTATCACTGCCAACTAAAACTTTGCAATTCACAATATATGAAATAATGTTATTTACAGCAGAAAGTTTACATTTTTATCAAAATATTGATGCTTTACATTGTATCCCATGAAAACTTTAATAAATGGATCAGACAACAAATGCAATTTCTAAAATCTTAAAACTTCTAGGAGAAAAAAGGAGAAAAATCTTTGTGACCTTGGTTAAGCAAAGACTTTTTAGCTATAGCACCAAAAGTATGATCCACCAAAAGTTATAAACTATCCTTCATCAAAATTAAGAACGTGCTGTTCTTTAAAAGACACTATTAAGAGAAAGAAAAGCAAAGTGAAAAGTTGGAAGAAATGTTTTAAAATATCACACACACACACACACACACACACAGACACACACACACACACGAGGGGCCCAGCATGGAGCCCAACATGGAGCCCAACATGGAGCCCAGCATGGAGTCCAACATGGGGCTTGAACTCACCACCCTGAGCTCAGGCCTGAGCTGAGATCAAAAGTCAGATGCTTAACTGACTGAGTCACCCAGGTCCTTCCAAAGTCATATTTCTGACAAAGTATTTGTATCTAGAATAAAGAACTCTCTATGTATAGGCAAAAGTTGCACATGGTTAAGTGACCAAGTATATACAGATGGATTTTATTTTTTTTTTATTTTTTTTTTTCCTTTTTTTTTTTTTCCAATTTATTTATTTTCAGAAAAACAGTATTCATTATTTTTTCACCACACCCAGTGCTCCATGCAAGCTGTGCCCTCTATAATACCCACCACCTGGTACCCCAACCTCCCACCCCCCCACCACTTCAAACCCCTCAGACTGTTTTTCAGAGTCCATAGTCTCTCATGGTTCCTCTCCCCTTCCAATTTACCCAAAAGCACATACCCTCCCCAATGTCCATAACCTTCCCCCCTTCACCCAACCCCCCTCCCCCCAGCAACCCACAGTTTGTTTCGTGAGATTAAGAGTCACTTATGGTTTGTTTCCCTCCCTATCCCATCTTGTTTCATGGATTCTTCTCCTACCCACTTAAGCCCCCATGTTGCATCACCACTCCCTCATATCAGGGAGATCATATGATAGTTGTCTTTCTCCGCTTGACTTATTTCGCTAAGCATGATACGCTCTAGTTCCATCCATGTTGTCGCAAATGGTACAGATGGATTTTAAACACATGAAAAATACCCAACATCATTAATCATTTAAAATTTCAAATTAGTATCATAATTACATATGACTAAAATCTACTAGAATGGCTAAATTTTAAAACAAGACAAATTTAACAAATAGACAATACAAAGTTTTGGAAAGGATGTGAAGGAATTGGAAATCTCATACATTTTGGTGTGAATGAAAAATGGGTCATTTTAATTAACAAAGTGAAGGAGTATTGTGATATGCTTCTTAAAAAAATTATATAACTCATAAAACTTAAGATGGCAAATTCATGCTAAATATCCAGTATTTCAAGCATAAAAATGTTTCTATTTTAAAATTAGAAGGCCAGCTTTTCCTCAATTGCTCTCAATGAACAGTAAACAAATTTTTAAGAGGCACCTAATTATCAGTCAGCTGAGGTTAGTCACCCACCTTGCCAGGTTTCTAGATTTAGATATCCTGATGTTTTAAGCTTTCCAACACCATGACACCCGCTGAGGTAGCAGCACAGTCTCTTTAGGAACTGGAAAATGAAAGTTCTACATTAGAGCATAGAGAACCTTAGTCACAAATCAGGAAAATTTCTCTTAGAGAATTTTAACACATGAAAATGTGTATATGTGTGTGTGCATGTGTGTGTCTGTGAACATCACAGACTTTCATTTGATTGTGACTCAAAGAATGCCTTCAATCTTGGACAAACTGTCTTGATTTGGAGTAAATTTCATTTATCACTTATTTTCAAGTGCCCCTTTTCTCCTTCCCTCTGTTGTCTCTGTAGAATTGCTGCTAGACTGTGGTGCTCATAAATCTGTCCTCAAGTTCTTAAAAAGTTATTTAATGAAACCTACATCTTTGTTTACATGTACTGATTTCTGGAGAATTCCTCAGCCAGATCCTTGTGCTCACTAATCTTAGAGGCATGTGTTCCCTTTTTATCTGGCCATCATTTTCCCCCGGGCAGATTTTGGCAATTGCATTTTTAATTTCCAGCCCCTGTGATTATTTCCTTCTGAGTAATAGCATTTTGGGGGGAATTCAATCTATGTAAAAATGGCTTCTATATTGTTTTAAATGGTATTCAATGTCTTCTATTAGTTCTTTAGCATTAAATCATTTTATGGTGGATGTGATACCCTTCTTTAGCAGGTGGATTATCTTAAATATAGATGATCTTTGATTTTTTTGTTAGTGTTTCTTTTTGAAGATCTAAAATAAAGGTCACCTGTAACTATAGTGTATTTCCTTAGCCAAAAAGAGCACCTATTGCTTTTTGCAGTGAATATTAGTTTTTGTTTAGAGGAGCTCTGCTTCTGAAAATTACATGGGGGTGGGTATGAGGGTGTAAAAAACAGTAGTGATGATTCTTGGCAGGGATTAGTGCTGGGTCACTGCATGCTGTCAGGGTGCACAATGTCCTAACCAGCCACTTTGTTTTCTGGTATGGTGACAGAGTCCATATCCCTCAGATGAATTGCAATTTGTCAAGGGTGCTACCCATTACTTTCATCCAGTGCATGTTTAAAGGGTTCTTTTTGTTCTCTTTTTTGTACTACTGCCATACATATACATAAATTTGGTGCTTGATTTGGAGTGCAAATATCAGAATCGATTGCTATAAATTTGGAAAAATAAGCCAGCTGATTTATTCCCTTTATTAACTATCTGCCAAGAGAAAAAGAGAAAATCATCTTCATTTATAGTGAACTACTTCTGATTTTGAGATTATTCCTTGAGGAAAAATCACTGGGGCATTCCTATCAGTCACCTCAAAGAATTCATGTGAGAATTAAACATAATAATGTATATGTGGCTTAGCTTGTAAGTATTGAATAAGAATTGTTGTTATTGTAGATGTAGATTTTGTGACTATTATACTATTTACTAGTATATAGACACTGGGAAAATAGTAATTTCACATATTATGGTGAATCATCCTTTCTTTTAGTAAACAGGAGAACAAGAACTTAGAACACAAATGGCACAGTAGGGTTGTGATGCTGAAACACAAATGATCTAACTTTGGCAAGCAATTCTTTAAAGCTGGACTTAAACATTCATTTTTTTGTAGAGAATACTGATCAGGAAGTTGTATATTCATATTGCATGAACATACATCTTAAAATTTTTTTGGAGTTTGTGTAAAGAAGCAATCTTTGATAATGAGAATTTTTATTTAGTAGTCATTATTTTTCTTATTAGAAATAACTTCCATTTGGGAGGTTCAGTTTTGGGTTAATTTGGTTCCCACAATGTTTTAAATCTTGATAAAAATATATATATAGATTCTAGGAAAATGTATTTTTCTTTCAGGCACTCCAAAATGTTTGTTCTGGGTGTATGATTCATATTAATTTTTACTGGAGGCAGATGCAATAACCAAAGAAGGCGTTAGAGAATAGAATTCAGCTTAATCTCTATTTTTAGTTTGAATTGCAGCTGTAATAGAAAAAAAGAAACTGAAAGAAATGTAAGTTGGAAACAGTAATGACTAAGCTTCTGTATCTATTTTGTATGTAAAGTACTTTTTGTTAATTGAGCTGATCTTTCCTGTCAACATAAGTGTGCATATGAGGTAAGAGAGAATCTAAATTAACTTATCCAAATATCATTGCTTTTATTAGTTTTATATCTACTTATGTGAATGATTGGTAAAATCAAATGATTATTCCAAATAGTATCTGTAAAAAGCCTAACAGCAATTGTTCCACATCCCTTTAACATTTTTTTTTCAGGTAATTGAAGTATAATTTACATTCAGCTAAAAACATCACCAATCTTAAATTTACAATCCAGTGAGTTTCAGTAAGTTCGTAAGGTTGTGCAACTATACCCACAATCTGGTTTTAAAATAATCAAGTCACCCCCAAAGAGTGTCCTCCTAATAACCCATTACAGTCAATCTCCACTCCCACCACCAGCTCCAGGAAGCACTGATTTTTTGTTGATACAGTGTTTCTTTTTCTAAAAATCTCATACACCTGACGTTCTAAAATAAGGAGACATTTGTGCCTTCCTTCTTTCAGTTAGCATAAATTTTTCTGAGTCATGTTAGTGTATGTATCAATAGTTTGTTTCTTCTTTATGTTCAGTAGTATTTTATTGCAAGAATGTGTCATATTTTTTGTTTATCTATTTGGCAATAGATGAATATTTGAATAATTTCCAGTTTGAAGCTATTATGGATAACTGCTTCTATTAAAATTTTTGTATAAGATTTTTGTGGAGATATTTATTTCTATTGGGTAACTATCTAGGAGAGAAAATTTGGCAGTGTATGCTAAGTGTATGTTTAAGTCACTAAAATATTCTAAGTGTTTTACAAAATGGCTGTACTATTTTAAAATTCCCACCAGACACATATGACAATTTAACTTGTTCCAGATTATAACCAATACTCTGTATTGTCAATTTGTTTTATGTTATCTATTCTAGGCAAAGTATAGTATTATCTCATGGTGGTTCTACTTGTATTACCCTAAAAATGAAGGAGAGTAAGCATCTTTTCCTGTGCTTCTTTGCCATGAAATATCAACTTATTTACCCATTTATTGAAAAGTGTCCATCTTAAAAAATTATTTATTTACTTATTTGAAAAGAGTGAGAGAGAGAGAGAGGGGGGGGGGAGGGGCTGAGGGAGAGGAAGAGAATCCTCAAGCAGACTCCCCAGTAAGTGTAGAGCCTGATGAGGGGCTCCAACATGGAGATGTATAATGAGAATAATGTTGTTTTCATGTTGTCTAACACGTTCATTCTGTATCCCATGGATTGAGGACTCATTTGATTTTCAAGTCTTATTTTTAAAAAATACATTTTATAAAGATATAGCTGCCAAAATCATTCCTCAGATGGATCTGGGCAAAATAAAGACCATGCTTGGAAGGATTATTCATTCTAGGCGATGTTAAGAGCACATGTGGTTCATGGGAAAAGGTCAAAATGTCATCCTTAACAGGAGGTTAGAAGAAGTTGACTCTAGCCCTCATGAATGAACTTCGGGGGTCCAGGACTTCAGTGGAGGAAGTAACTGCAGATGTGGTGTAAATGGCAGGAGAACTAGAATTAGAACTGGAGCCTGAGGATGTGGAGATTGCATTGCTGCTGATAAAACTTGAGTGGATGAGGAATTGCTCCCTATGGATGAGCAAAGTTTTTTCTTGAGATGGAAACTACTTCTGATGAAGATGCTGCAAAGATTGTTGAAAAGGCAACAGAGGATTCAGAATGCCACATAAATTAGTCAATTAAGTAACAGCAGGTTTTGAGAGGATTGACTCCAATTTTGAAAGTAGTTGTACAATAATTAAAATGCTATCCAAGAGGATTGCAGGCTACAGAAAAAATGTTTGTCAAAGAAAGAGTGAATTAAGGGGACAAACTTCACTGTTGTCTTATTTTAAGAATTGCTGCAACCACCCCAGCCTTCAGCAAACACCTGATCTGTCAACAGTCATCAACATTGAAATGATACCCTCCCCTAGGAAAAAGATTATGGCTTGTAGAGAGCTCAGATATATGGTTAGCATTTTTTAACAATAAAGCATTTTTTTTAATTGAAGCATGTATATTTTTTAGATGTAAAGCTAATGCACACTAAGTAGATGCGGGATGGTGTAAACATAACTTTTATATTCAGCAGGAAACAAAAAAAAATTGACTCACTTTATTGCAATATTCACTTTATTGCCATGGTCTGGAGCCAAACCTGTAATATCTCTGTGATATGCCTGTATTTATTTGAGTCTTCTTTATATCCCCTGACAATATTTTGTTGTTATAAATATTTGGGTCTTGCATTTATTTTGTAAAATATATTCCTATTTCTATCTATTTTTTCACACTATTGTGAATGCAGGTTTTTAAAATTTCATTTTCAGATTATTTTTTCTAGTATACTGTAGTACAATTCTGACAATATATTGCTTCTGTATTCAGATATGTTGCTAAATTTGCCTTGTAGTTTAGTAGTATGTACATGTGCATAACCCTTAGGATTATCCACAAAGAAGGTCTTGTCATCTTCCAATAATGATTGAATTCCTTCTTTTCAATTTATGTTTAATTTTTTGTCTTTATTGCATAGAATGTCGTTCTTAGTATAATGATGATAAAAGTAATGAGAGTATATATCTATACTTTATTTCAGTCTCCAAACATTACCTCTTTTATGATTACCTAAGATTTTAGTTACTCATTTTTTAAAAATTGAGCCCTTTTATCTAGGAGGGAAATTTGCTTTGTTTTCTTACTACTAATGGCTTTTATCATGAATGGATTTTTTTTCTAAAATGCTTTTTCTGCATCTATCAGGATCATCATATGTTTTTTGTCTTTATGCCTTAATGCAATGTATTATATTCATTTATTTATGAATGCTAACCCAAATTGCATTCCTGGGATAAATAATATTTACTTATTTTGTGTAATCATACATATATGTATATATATATATATATATATATATGCACTAGATGGTTTTGTCCAGTATTTTGTGTAGGGTTTCTTACATCTATATTTATGAGGTAATTTTTTTTTTCATTTTCTTGTAATGTTTTATCAGGCTTTAATATCAGAATAATACTGCTAGAAAAGTTAGAAGTTAAGTTTTTTCTACTTTTATATTTTCTGGAAAAAATATGCATATGAATGGTGTTATTCCTTCCTTAAGTGTTTGATACATTTCCCCCAGTGAAGTTTTCTGTGCCAGGACTTGACTTTGTAGTAAGATTTTGAATTATTTACTAATTCTGCTAGATGCTAAATTTACCTTTGGCTTTTGTCTTGAGTCAGTTTTTTTTTTTGTATCTGTAAGATTCATCTACTTCATATAATAATTTATTGTATTGTATTTATAGTCATAAAGCTGTTTATAATTTTTCCTTAAAGTTCTTTACATTCCTGTAGAATATCCCTTCTTTGATTTCTGATTTTGGTTATTTATTTTTTCAGTTTTCATGCTTTTTTTTACTAAATGTGTACCAATTTGTAGGTCAAGCAACTTACCTATTTCTTTTGTTTTATTTCATTGATTTTTCTGCTTGATCATTATTACTTCCCAGTTTCTGCTTTTTTTGTTTGATTTATAATTTTTTAACTTATTTTTTTTTAAAGATTTTAGTTATTTGACAGACAGAGATCACAAGTAGGCAGAGAGGCAGGCAGAGAGAAATAGGGGGAAGGGGGTTCCTGCTGAGCAAAGAGCCCAATGCAGGGCTTGATCTCAGGACTCAGAGATCATGACCTGAACTGAAGGCAGAGGCTTAACCCACTGAGCCACCCAGGCACCCCGAATTTTTTAACATCTTAAGTTTAAAATAGACTACTAATTTTAATACTTTCTTTCTGAGTACAAGCATTAAAGTATAAATTCCCCTGTAGTTGTTACTTATTTAATTTTAACTTCTTAAAAATTTATTGATAGTTTTTATGAAGGCTAATTATATGGTCTATCTTGGAGAATGTTCTAGGTATAGTTGAAAAGAATGTGCATTCTATTTTTATTTGGAGTTTACAGTATAGGTCAATTTAGTCAATTTAGTTAATAATGTTTAATTTTCCCATATTCTGTTTTTTTTTTTAATTTTAAAGTTCTGTAATATTTGCTGCATTAGTTTGTGGCTCTTTATCTAGTTGTCATTGGTATGTAGACGTATTTTTGTCTTAAATTCTGTATTGTCTGGTATCATACATCCACCCCAAGTTCTTATGGTTACTGAGTGCACCATACATCTTTTCTTTGCCTCTACTTCCAACCTATTTGTGACTAAAATTAATTTGCCTAGAGCTATTCTTAACTTTTTATTCAACCTGACAACCTTAGCCTTTTATTTGGAGTATTTAGTACACACACATTCAAGATAATTATGATAAGTTTTGCAATAAGGTTTGCCATTTTTAATTTCTTTCCTCTATGTCTTGTATCTCTTTTATTCCTATTCTTTTGCTCTCTTTATTGCTTTCATTGTGTCAAGTTTTTTTATTGTAGCATTTTACTTCCTCTGTTGACTTTTTAGCTATATCTTGGAGTTTTTGGTGTGTTGATTTAGAGATTAAATATACATCTTTGATTTAAATACAATTTATTTTAGATTGATATTCTCTTAAGTCTGGCGAATTATAGCAACTAAGTCCAGCATGTCTCTATTTTGTCCTTATTTGTCTGTGAAAATATATTAAAAACCCAATAATGTGCTATATTTTGGTTTTTTGGGGGGTATTTTTAGTAATTTTTGATTAACAATTAGTTGTTTTAAATAATATATTGCAACAACTTGGAATTTGGCTTTCTTTTTCTGAGGGTAGTTGTTTTCTTGCCTTGACTTAAACTATATTAAAACTCTCTCCCTCAAAATATTCTGTCATTGGTATCTCTGTTTAATTGTTCTAATGTTTATGCTTTTATTTTCAGTACTGCTCCCCAGAGGGAGATGCCTATGCCTGTGTCTTTAGTGGTGAACCAGTGGTTTGGAAAGATTTTGATAAGACATCTCATGTGTCTTCACTCAGGCTGCTATTACAAATACCATAAACTAGATGGTGTAAATGGCAAAAATTTATTTCTCATGGTTTTAAGGATTGAAAACCTTTTTGATGTATCCTCATAAGGTGGAGAAAGAGAGCCCTCTGTTCTCTTCTTAAAATGGTGCTAATTCCATTATTAGGCTCTACCCTGATGACCTCATCTAAACCAAATTATCTTTCAGTGCTCCCACTCCAAATATAATCACGTGAGATTTGAACTTCAACATATGAATATGGGAGGGACAGGACTCCTAGTATCATGCCTCTAAGGCTTTTATGGTCTGTCAGTTTGACTGCATATACATGGAGGAATTTATTCAAAGCTGTAGCCAGTTCTCAAGTCTCCATTGGCTCTCATTTTTTACCATAATATTTTAGTTCTTCCGTGTGTGTGTGTGTGTGTGTGTGTGTGTGTGGATAGATACACAAATAACTTAAAGTAACCTGTTTTTGATGCAGGGTTCATTCCAGAATTTCTATGGTGCTCTCACTTTTAGGATCACTACATTAATTTCTAGTTGTTTTGCTGCTTGTCTTGAGGCACAGAGCTATGAGTTCTGAGCTGATTCTTCTCCATAGAGCCACTAAAGCCATGCGTTATCCTCCTCTTCTCAAATCAATGCCTCCATCTCTAAGGACAAAGTTGCTAGGTTTTGTGACTAGCCATAACCTGGGAGTTATGTTATTCACAGAGAGAGTTGGGAATGGGAAAATGGGAGCAGTCTCCAGCAGGAACTATACAGAATTCATATACATGGATGAACTTAAAAGAGTATAAGGGGTGAAGCTAAGGTGGCTCAGTCAGTTAAGTATCCGCCTTTGGCTCAGGTCATGATCCCAGGGTGCTCTGATGGAGCCCCACATGCATCAGGTTCTCTGCTTAGTGGGGAGCCTGGTTCTCCATCTACTCTTGCTCCCTGCTCTCAATCTCTCATTCTCTCTCTCTCATTCTTCTTTTCTCTCAAGTAAATAAATAAAATCTTAAAAAAAAAGAAAGAAAGAAAGAAAGAAAGAAAGAAAGAAAGAAAGAAAGAAAGAAAGAAAATCCCTGCAATTTGAAAAGCAGTAAAGACTAGACATAGAAGATTGTAAAGTCCTGGCCTCTGTATCATCTCATCTTTAAGACAAAACATTGAGCATCCCCATTTTTTAATATATAAATGAATGCAAATTCTTGACCTTTATGCTTCCATTTCTAAATATAAGGAAATATTTTGTATGATGAAATTTGAAATTTTTTGTGAGTTTTAAGTGAAAATACAAACTACAAAGGTATAAAAAGCATGGATTTTTAAGTAGCTATGGCATAAAAAGATGTATTATAAAATTATTTTGAAACAGAAAAGAAAATTAAGGCATTTTGGTATTGGTCTCAGCTTTGTTCTGAGTTAGTACAATATTGGAGAAAAGAGATAGAAAGCAATGCATGTCTGATGATAGAAGGAAAAGTGGAAGTAGATCAGAGGAGTGTCAGTTCTTAGATAAATAATGTAAAAGTGAGATAACTAAAAATATTCAATTTGTCCAATGATCAAAACTTGTCTAGAATGAGCAGGCTAAGTCAGCTTTTTTAATTCTATTGAGAGTGGGTTCCCTGGAGTGATTTGTCAGATTTTTTAAAGTACCATACCACGCTTGGTGAAAGTATAAGAGAATTATACAGCAAATTGGTTTTTTTTTTTTACAGCTAAGATTGGTAAAAATTGTTTTGTTGATAATTACAATTTTAAGTTAAATTAGATAAATCTATTTTTGTGTATATGATATTATATAAACATAAACTTTTCAAAGGAGAAAAGACAAGTTTCTTCAGATGCTGGTTTGGGCTAAGTATGTGAATAATAAAATGAATAAAAACACTGGTTCCTCATTTGTTCAGTTAAATGGGATCCATTTTTTTGCAGTGCAAGTCAAATAAAAATTAATGCGATTATTCAAGAGTACTTTCAAATGATGTAGTATGGACTAGATTAGGACAAGAGAGACTAGAAATAAGCCATAGTTCTTATCCTTAATAACCATTTCCTGGCAATGTATTTAACTTCATTATAATTTAGTTCGCTAATCTAGAAAATGAATAACAGTACTTAAGTTCTGGAATTTTTATAGCAATTATTTTGATAACTTATTTGATTCACTTTATATTAGATATTTAACAAGTGTTAGTTCACTTTTCTTTCTCTCTTTACCACTGAAAATCCAAATTATGGAAAGGCTAGTTAAATATTTAATGAGATGACTTATTTTCATCAATTAGAAATGCTCAAATAATATAAAACTAAAGTGATTGATAGATTTTGCAAAAGATTGCTGGAACTGCTGAATATTTACTTGTACAAAACTGTTTAGACCTGGAATGAAGTTAAGGTAATTGAAATTATATGAGTAACTGTGTGATCTTATTCAGGCAGGAACATATCAGTCATGTTGCTGGCTATATCAGCAGGCGCTAGATTTTAATTTGTTTTACTTATTGATGAGAGGTGTTGTTCTTCTTTTACTCCTGAATAATTTAGGGTAATTTAGGGTAACATCAAAAGATACCTTAGTTTTTAAACATTGAATCATGTGAAGTGATTGAAATGGAAAATGATTGCAAAGATATTGGAACTCATGCCTAAAAATTGTTAAAATGGGATCTCTTTGTAATATCTAAGGGATGTGCATAGCACAAAAGGAGTTCAAATTCAATGAATATTAGTTTTCAGATTCCTTAAGGAACATTAAGAGATATCTACCATCATTTCTTTCTCATGAAAGTGTGAAATGTGATTAAAAAATAGCTCAGTCTCTCAGAAGTAACACAGGTATTTCCAACCCCCAATTTGCTATTATATAATCTCTTTCTTTCCAAAATAAACTTAGTTTCCTACACTAAGTTTCAAAAATTATATATATGCACACACACATTAACATAAATGAAGATACACACACAAACTCACAGATGTAGAAAATTCTATTTTTGGTCATTTTTCTAGCAGAAAATGTTTGGACATTTAGACAACATTAAATTTATCTGTAAAGTAGAGTTGTTAATTAATTTGTGAATCTGATAAATACTGAAAGCCAAATCTATTAATGACTTAGGAAAATAAAATATCTGAGACAGATGAGATTGAAATGTCTATTTTTCTGTATGACAGCATGAAATAGTGCTGTACACATTTGTCTAACCAGAGTCAGAAATGGTCACTGAATGTAATTTTTTCCCAACAGTGTTTGGTTATTCATCAATAAAGATATGTACATAAATGTCTTATATAATTTTCAAATTTGGACATCTTTACAAACATAAATTTTATGGCCATAAAGAGTTTTGAAATATAAAGATGAATAAACAGACATACTTATGTTTTAGAACTGATATATAAAATGCATTACTCTGCAACCACTTCAAGAACTATCAAATCAATCAAATGGGCAAAATGCATTTGAGAATAGAGGGCATCACTTAAAATATTAAAACTATGAGTGGTCATGTATATATATTTTAATCATCTTTTTACCCCTTATTTTTCCATACAACAATTTAGCTATTGAAATATAAAAAAGTACTGATTTAAACCACAAGTGATCTTATTAGTTTCATGACTCTACAAAATAATTTATTCTTAATATTAAGAAGAAAGGGTAAATATCAGTATTTGATTCAATATCTTGGTTTAGTGGGTTTATTATTTTTTTTAACTAGTTACTATTCACTGGACCTTTTGTTAATATTTCCTCATTATGTGTACTCCTATTTATTTTTTCTTATTTCTCAACCAATTTTATTACCTATATAAAACCCATTTCCCAGAACATGTCTTATAAATAACATAATCAGTTAAAGAAAAATTATAGTTGAGAAGTGCCCTCTTGTTGGAACAGGATAGATAGGAGTTTGAGTTCTGCCTTAGCCTCTACCATATACTGACAAAATTAACAAAATTTTTTTTTAAATAAATTTTTTTATTTTTTATAAACATATATTTTTTTCCCAAGGGTACAAGTCTGTGAATCGCCAGGTTTACACACTTCACAGCACTCACCAAAGCACATCCCCTCCCCAATGTCCATAACCCCACCCCTCTTCTCCCAACCCCCCTCCCACCAGCAACCCTCAGTTTGTTTTGTGAGATTAAGAGTCACTTATGGTTTGTCTCCCTCCCAATCCCATCTTGTTTCATTTATTCTTCTCCTACCCACTTAAGCCCCCATGTTGCATCACCACTTCCTCATATCAGGGAGATCATATGATAGTTGTCTTTCTCTGCTTGACTTATATCACTGAGCATGATATGCTCTAGTTCCATCCATGTTGTCGCAAATGGCAAGATTTCATTTCTTTTGATGGCTGCATAGTATTCCATTGTGTATATATACCACTTCTTCTTTATCCATTCATCTGTTGATGGACATCTAGGTTCTTTCCATAGTTTGGCTATTGTGGACATTGCTGCTATAAACATTCGGGTGCACATGCCCCTTTGGATCACTACGTTTGTATCTTTAGGGTAAATTCCCAGTAGTGCAATTGCTGGATCAAAGGGCATTTCTATTTTCAACATTTTGAGGAACCTCCATGCTGTTTTCCAGAGTGGTTGACCACCTTGCATTCCCACCAACAGTGTAGGAGGGTTCCCCTTTCTCCGCATCCTCGCCAGCATCTGTCATTTCCTGACTTGTTGATTTTAGCCATTCTGACTGGTGTGAGGTGATATCTCATTGTGGTTTTGATTTGTATTTCCCTGATGTCGAGTGATATGGAGCACTTTTTCATGTGTCTGTTGGCCATCTGGATGTCTTCTTGGCAGAAACGTCTGTTCATGTCCTCTGCCCATTTCTTGATTGGATTATTTGTTCTTTGGGTGTTGAGTTTGTTAAGTTCTTTATAGATTTTGGACACTAGTCCTTTATCTGATATGTCGTTTGCAAATATCTTCTCCCATTCTGTCAGTTGTCTTTTGGTTTTGTTAACTGTTTCCTTTGCTGTGCAAAAGCTTTTGATTTTGATGAAATCCCAAAAGTTCATTTTTGCCCTTGCTTCCCTTGCCTTTGGCGATGTTCCTAGGAAGATGTTGCTGCGGCTGAGGTCAAAGAGGTTGCTGCCTGTGTTCTCCTCAAGGATTTTGATGGATTCCTTTCTCACATTGAGGTCCTTCATCCATTTTGAGTCTATTTTTGTGTGTGGTGTAAGGAAATGGTCCAATTTTATTTTTCTGCATGTGGCTATCCAATTTTCCCAACACCATTTATTGAAGAGGCTGTCTTTTTTACATTGGACATTCTTTCCTGCTTTGTCAAAGATTAGTTGACCATAGAGTTGAGGGTCTATTTCTGGGCTCTCTATTCTGTTCCATTGATCTATGTGTCCGTTTTTGTGCCAATACCATGCTGTCTTGATGATGACAGCTTTGTAATAGAGCTTGAAGTCCGGAATTGTGATGCCATCAACTTTGGCTTTCTTTTTCAATATTCCTTTGGCTATTCGAGGTCTTTTCTGGTTCCATATAAATTTTAGGATTATTTGTTCCATTTCTTTGAAAAAGATGGATGGTACTTTGATAGGAATTGCATTAAATGTGTAGATTGCTTTAGGTAGCATAGACATTTTCACAATATTTATTCTTCCAATCCAGGAGCATGGGACATTTTTCCATTTCTTTGTGTCTTCCTCAATTTCTTTCATGAGTAATTTATAGTTTTCTGAGTATAGATTCTTAGCCTGTTTGGTTAGGTTTATTCCTAGGTATCTTATGGTTTGGGGTGCAATTGTAAATGGGATTGACTCCTTAATTTCTCTTTCTTTTGTCTTGTTGTTGGTGTAGAGAAATGTAACTGATTTCTGTGCATTGATTTTATATCCTGACACTTTACTGAATTCCTGTACAAGTTCTAGCAGTTTTGGAGTGGAGTCTTTTGGGTTTTCCACATATAGTATCATATCATCTGCAAAGAGCGATAGTTTGACTTCTTCTTTGCCGATTTGGATGCCTTTAATTTCCTTTTCTTGTCTGATTGCTGAGGCTAGGACTTCTGGTACTATGTTGAATAGCAGTGGTGATAATGAACATCCCTGCCATGTTCCTGACCTTAGCGGGAAAGCTTTCAGTTTTTCTCCATTGAGAATGATATTTGCGGTGGGTTTTTCATAGATGGCTTTGATGATATTGAGGTATGTGCCCTCTATCCCTACACTTTGAAGAGTTTTGATCAGGAAGGGATGCTGTACTTAGCAAATGCTTTTTCAGCATCTATTGAGAGTATCATATGGTTCTTGTTCTTTCTTTTATTGATGTGTTGTATCACATTGACTGATTTGCGGATGTTGAACCAACCTTGCAGCCCTGGAATAAACCCCACTGGGTCATGGTGAATAATCCTTTTAATGTACTGTTGAATCTTATTGGCTAGTATTTTGGTGAAAATATTCGCATCTGTGTTCATCAAGGATATTGGTCTATAGCTTTCTTTTTTAATGGGATCCTTGTCTGGTTTTGGGATCAAGGTGATGTTGGCTTCATAAAATGAGTTTGGAAGTTTTCCTTCCATTTCTATTTTTTGGAACAGTTTCAGGAGAATAGGAATTAGTTCTTCTTTAAATGTTTGGTAGAATTCCCCCAGGAAGCCGTCTGGCCCTGGGCTTTTGTTTGTTTGGAGATTTTTAATGACTGTTTCAATCTCCTTACTGGTTATGGGTCTGTTCAGGCTTTCTATTTCTTCCTGGTTCAGTTGTGGTAGTTTATATGTTTCTAGGAATGCATCCATTTCTTCCAGATTCTCAAATTTGTTGGCGTAGAGTTGCTCATGGTATGTTCTTATAATAGTTTGTATTTCTTTGGTGTTAGTTGTGATCTCTCTTCTTTCATTCATGATTTTATTTATTTGGGTCCTTTCTTTTTTCTTTTTGATAAGTCTGGCCAGGGGGTTATCAATTTTATTAATTCTTTCAAAGAACCAGCTCCTAGTTTGGTTGATTTGTTCTATTGTTTTTTTGGTTTCTATTTCATTGATTTCTGCTCTGGTCTTTATGATTTCTCTTCTCCTGCTGGGCTTAGGGTTTCTTTCTTGTTCTTTCTCCAGCTCCTTTAGGTGTAGGGTTAGGTTGTGTACCTGAGACCTTTCTTGTTTCTTGAGAAAGGCTTGTACTGCTATATATTTTCCTCTCAGGACTGCCTTTGCTGTGTCCCACAGATTTTGAACTGTTGTGTTTTCATTATCATTTGTTTCCATGATTTTTTTCATATCTTCTTTAATTTCCCTGTTGACCCATTCATTCAGTAGAAGGATGCTGTTTAGTCTCCATGTATTTGGGTTCTTTCCACACTTTCTCTTGTGGTTGAGTTCTAGCTTCAGAGCATTGTGGTCTGAAAATATGCAGGGAATGATCCCAATCTTTTGATACCGGTTGAGTCCTGATTTAGGACCGAGGATGTGATCTATTCTGGAGAATGTTCCATGTGCACTAGAGAAGAATGTGTATTCTGTTGCTTTGGGATGAAATGTTCTAAATATATCTGTGTTGTTCATCTGGTCCAGTGTGTCGTTTAAGGACTTTATTTCCTTGTTGATCTTTTGCTTGGATGATCTGTCCATTTCAGTGAGGGGAGTGTTAAAGTCCCCTACTATTATTGTATTATTGTTGATGTGTTTCTTTGATTTTGTTATTAATTGGTTTATATAGTTGGCTGCTCCCACGTTGGGGGCATAGATATTTAAAATTGTTAGATCTTCTTGTTGGACATACCCTTTGAGTATGATATAGTGTCCGTCCTCATCTCTTATTATATTCTTTGGCTTAAAATCTAATTGATCTGATATAAGGATGGCCACTCCTGCTTTCTTCTGATGTCCATTAGCATGGTAAATTCTTTTCCACCCCCTCACTTTAAATCTGGAGGTGTCTTCGGGCTTAAAATGAGTTTCTTGGAGGCAACATATAGATGGATTTAGGTTTTTTATCCATTCTGATACCCTGTGTCTTTTGACTGGGGCATTTAGCCTATTAACATTCAGGGTAACTATTGAGAGATATGAATTTAGTGCCATTGTATTGCCTGTAAGGTGACTGTTACTATATATTGTTTCTGTTCCTTTCTGTTTCTCTCTTTGCTTAGAGGACCCCTTTTAATATTTCCTGTAGAGCTGGTTTGGTGTTTGCAAATTCTTTCAGTTTTTGTTTGTCCTTGAAGCTTTTAATCTCTCCTTCTATTTTCAATGATAGCATAGCTGGATATAGTATTCTTGGCTGCATGTTTTTCTCATTTAGTGCTCTGAAAATATCATGCCAGCTCTTTCTGGCCTGCCAGATCTCTGTGGATAAGTCAGCTGCCAATCAAATATTTTTACCATTGTATGTTACAGACTTCTTTTCCCGGGCTGCTTTCAGGATTTTCTCTTTGTCACTAAGACTTGTAAATTTTACTATTAGGTGACGTGGTGTGGGCCTATTCTTAATGATTTTGAGGGGCGTTCTCTGAACCTCCTGAATTTTGATGCTCGTTCCCTTTGCCATATTGGGGAAATTCTCCCCAATAATTGTCTCCAGTATACCTTCTGCTCCCCTCTCTCTTTCTTCTTCTTCTGGAATCCCAATTATTCTAATGTTGTTTCGTCTTATGGTGTCACTTATCTCTCGAATTCTGCCCTCATGGTCCAGTAGCTGTTTGTCCCTCTTTTGCTCAGCTTCTTTATTCTCTGTCATTTGGTCTTCTATATCGCTAATTCTTTCTTCTGCCTCATTTATCCTAGCAGTGAGAGCCTCCATTTTTGATTGCACCTCATTAATAGTTTTTTTTTATTTCAACTTGGTTAGATTTTAGTTCTTTTATTTCTCCAGAAAGGGCTTTTATATCTCTGGAGAAGGTTTCTCTAATATCTTCCATGCCTTTTTTGAGCCCGGCTAGAACCTTAGGAATTGTCATTCTGAACTCTAGATCTGACATATTACCAATGTCTGTATTGATTAGGTCCCTAGCCTTCGGTACTGCCTCTTGTTCTTTTTTTTTGTGGTGAATTTTTCCGCCTTGTCATTTTGTCCAGATAAGAGTATATGAAGGAGCAAGTAAAATACTAAAAAGGTGGCAATAACCCCAGGAGAATATGCTATAACCAAATCAGAAGAGATCCCTAATCGTGAGGGGGGAGAAAGGGGATAAAAAGAGGTTCAAAAAAAAGAAAGGAAAATAAAAGGAATTAAAAAAAGAAAACGAATAAAGAAAAGTATGAAAAAGAAAAAATATACATATTTGATAAACTAGTTAAAAAACGTTAAAAATGAAAAGGGTAAAAGTTAAAAAAATTTAGCAAAAGAAGAGAAAAAAATGAAAAAGAAAAAAATTACTTTAGCTGCAACACTAAAAAAACACAGGGAGAAAGCCATGAGTTCCATGCTTTGCTTTCTCCTCCTCTGGAATTCTGCTGCTGTCCTTGGTATTGAAACCCCACTCCTTGGTAGGTGAACTTCGTCTTGGCTGGATTTCTTGTTGATCTTCTGGGGGAGGGGCCTGGTGTAGTGATTCTCAAGTGTCTTTGCCCCAGGCGGAATTGCACCGCCCTTACCAGGGGCCAGACTGAGTAATCCGTTCGGGTTTGCTTTCAGGAGCTTTTGTTCCCTGAGCACTTTCCTTAGAGTTCTGGAGGACGGGAATACAAATGGCAGCCTCCTGGCATCTGGCCCGGAGGAGCCGAGAGCCCGGGGCCCCACTCCTCAGTGTGCCCTCAGAGAACAGCGCCCAGTAACTCCCGTCTGCCTGACCTCCGGCTGTGCTCCGAGCTCACCGAGCCTGCGACCGGTTCAAGGTAACCCCGGAACTGCGAGCTTATTGTCAGCTCTGTCTCTGCAGCCGGCTTTCTCGCTCCTATACCCGCAAGCTCGGCGACACTCAGACACCCCTGATCCTTCTGTGACTCTGCGGGACCAGAGGCTACGCTGAACCCGCGTGGGCTTCGCCCCGGTTTAGCCTCTGGAGCGATGTCCCTCAGCAGAACAGACTTTTAAAAGTCCGGTTTTGTGCTCCGTTGCTCCGCTGCTTGCCGGGAGCCGGCCCCTCCCCCCGGGGTCTATCTTCCCGTCGCTTGGATTCACTTCTCTGCCAGTCCTACCTTTCAGAAAGTGGTTGTTTTTCTGTTTCTAGAATTGCTGTTCTTCTTCTCTTCGATCTGCCTATGGATTTGCAGGTGTTTGCAATCTTTAGATAAGCTATCTAGCTGATCTCCTGCTAGCTGAAGTAGTCTCAGCCGGCTACTTCTCCACCATCTTGACTCCTCCCTGAAAATTAACAAACTTTTTAAGCTGCATTTTCCTCAACTTGAAATGAAAATAGTAACATTACCTACATCATAGGGTTGCTGTAAGGATAATAATAAAATGTCCAGGAATAACCCATCACTGTGTTTATAAATAGTAACCATTAAATAAATAGGTATTTTTTGTTGTGATTACTGTTTGTATCATTATCATATTTGAATAATATTTCAAAGATCATTTTTTACCAATTATGAATCTAAGATAAGACAGATTATTGCCTTTATTCCTGGTGTTCATTTGTAAATATGGCATATCTTCTTTCTTCACTACACATAAACAGCTCACATTAATAGCTCTAGGGGTAAAAGTTGGGATACCAATAAAAGATGGCTCTGTCACATATCAGATGCAATTTCTAGATTTACTTGCTCAAATTTTGTGGTATTTATTTATAATTGCCTTCCAAAATATTGTGTCCAGACATATGTATAAATATTTATAAACTTCTTAGAATATTGAATATCTCTCCTAAATGAAGCCAAGACGAATTATATGAGACTGAGGAATAAGCATAAAGATTGAGTTGTCTTGTAAAATAAGGGTTTATTAGAAAAGTTGTGTGTATTAAAAAAAAAACAACCTGAAAAATAATTTGTGACATTTTGTCATATTTAAGCTGTTAGCTCTCTCCATTCTATTGGAGAATTCCCATTAAGGACTTTGTATTCTCTATTATTAATGGAAGATTGATTGGCTGTGTGTAGCAGAAATGAAATGTTTATAAAATTTTATTCATTTGCATATACAGAAATGCATTTTTTAAAAAAAATATATATACATACATATGTATGTCTGTGTGTAGATTAGCTGAAGCCACATAAGTCCAGTGAAAGCCAACTAAAATTTACTTGTTTTTTATAGGAATTTTTGAATTCCAAATGTTCATTTTCCTATAATTTAGGCTAAACAGAAACACAAGGATCTAAAACCACATTTTTATTGTCTTTTTAAACTGCTCAGTATCCAAAACTATTAAAGAAGTAGAAACTTTTGAAAATTTTGCATTTTTCTTAAAAATTTATTAATTAAATAGTGATCAAATTTTCAATGAATAAAAAAAACACAACAACAATGCAAATGTGTTGGTGATCCAAGATAGCAGTATAGGAAGATACTAAGCTCACTTCTTCCCATGCACTTACTGAATCTACAGCTACATATAGATCATTTTCCTCTGAAAAAGTTCTGAAAACTAGCTGAACAACTCCTTCAAGATAAACTATAAGGACCACATCAAGACAAGCAGGAGAGGCAGAGATACTGTCTTGCCAAAAGCCTCATCCCTAATGTAGTAATACACGATTGATAGGGAACCTAGAAATCTGGAGCATTTACCTGAGAAATGAGAGGTTGGTGCCCCACATTAGGCACCTCAACACTTGGGACCTCTGTGGAGGCAAACCTCCAAAACATCTGGCTTTGAATGCAATGGGGAATGTGTCTAGAAGATACAAAGGACTGTAGGGTACTAAGACTCTGCTCTGAAAGAGGTTGCACATAGACTCAATTGCCCTGGGGTCTAGTGCGGGAACAGCAGTTTGAAAAACACCAAAACCTATATACAAAAGAAATTCATTTGATAATTATAAAAAGTCTGCTGGAAAGGAAGGAACTTGTGGGCCATTTTTGGGGGGTTGGAAGCACTTGTGGGGACCATTTTTGAACCCTCCCTTTTCCTTGAAGTGCTAGGAGGTGCATAGAGTCCCTGAACTCTCCCACTGCCCTGCTGAAGTTGGCAGATGCACCTTGGCTCTGTGTTCTTCTTTGGTTTTCTAAAGCCAATAGGCACACCCTACATTCTTCCTCTGCCTCACTAAAGCTAGAAGGCAAATAGAGTATATACAGAAGATGTTCTTTGATTGCTTAGATCTGGTGACTAGGGAACTTTCTGTTCTTGGGTCCCACAGGATTTTAACAATTGAACCGACAGTTCTTAGAAAGTTACTATGCCCAGGGCACTGCATGGATACCAAACTAAAGCACACTACCAGTCTTTCTGTTAAAAAAAAAAAAAAAAAAACCCACAAAAACAAAACAAAACAAAACCCCAAAACTCTACTTATTTGACCTGGAGCTTCAGCCTAAGGGGCAATCCTCAGGTTTGCCAGTCATCTGGAACCTAAAAAGATGCTTTCAGGGAAAGTAGGCCAGGTGATGCTATCTTTGTACTCTCCCTTGGCCTTGCTACAGCTTACTGGTAGCTCCCAGAAAGGAGCTAATACACTCATCTGGAGCTCCAGTTTTTGCAATCATTGCCCAGGGGCACCTCCAGATCATCTGCCCTGGTGGCTAACAGAATTCTCAATGAGATCCCACAAGACTGTATATACATGTATATTTTAAAATTTGGTGTGAATCAGCCTGAAACTAGGTGCTGACTGAGCTTCTTCCCTTTGGAACACTGACAGGTCTTGGCACACCCTCAACAATTGAGACTTTATCAAGAATAAATCTGGCTGCTTAGGTAATCACATAGGTTAGAGACACAATCAAGAGGTAGGGCAAGGCTGAATTATAACTTTCATCTTTTACAGAAGGTCACTCCTTCAAGCTATTGCTTTTGATACATAGAAACAAACACAAAGTTAAGCAAAGTGAGGAAATAGAGAAATATTTTGCAAGTGAAAGAACAAAATAAAACTTCAGAAATAATAAGACAGTGATAAGTAATCTACCTGAAAAAGAATTTAAAGTAATGATCATAAAGTTATCCTTACTAGACTAGGGATAGGAAAGGGTAAACACAAAGACACAAGATATAAGAAAGCTAAAGAATACAGTAAGTGAAAAATATAGTAGAGGGGTTTAACAACAGACTGGATGGAGCAGAAGAAAGGACCAATGATCTGGAAGACAGGTCAGTGGAACTCACCCCAAAAAAGCAGCAAAAAGAATAATTTTAAAAACAAAGATAGCTTAAAGGACCTATGGATCAACATGAAGTAGAATAATATTTACATTATAGGGGACTCAGAGAGAGAGAGAGAGGAGAAAGAGAAGAGAGCAGCAAACTTGTTTGAAGAAATAATGTCTGAAAACTTCCCTAAACTGGAGAAGGAACAGACATCCAGATCCAGGAATCCCACAAGTTCCAAAAAAGTTGAATACCATGATATCCACACCAATGCAGATCATAATTATGATGTCAAAAGTTAAAGAGAGAACCTTCAACAGCAAAAGAAAAACATCTGTTATGTACAAGAGAAATACCACGAGACTACGAACAGATTTTTCAGCAGAAATTGTGCAGGACAGAAGAGAGTGACACGATATATTAAAAGCACTGGAAGGAAACAACAACAACAACTGCCAACCAAGAATAACCAGCAAAGTTATAATTCAGAATTGAAAGAAAGATAAAGCAAAACCTGAAGTTTATCATCACTACGAACTTTACAAGAAATATATGAACTAGATTGAACTTTACAAGAAATGTTAACAGGGCTTTAAGAGGAGAAGAAAAGGGACTAACTAGTAAGAAGATAACATGAAAGTAAAAACCACACTGGTAAAGGCAATTATATAGTAAAGGTAGTTTATTAATCACTTATAAAGCTAGTATAAGTGTTAAAAGACAAAAGTAGTAAAATTAACTAAAACTACAATAATTAGTTAAGGGATACACAAAATAGATATAAAATGTGACCCTAAAAAAATAGATAAAAATGTGACATTAAAAACACTGTGAGAGGTAGTATTTATGTAGTTTTAATGAATTCATACTTCAGTTGCTATAAACTTAAAAATTGACTGATTATACACACAGGCACACTGTTACATGTGTTACTACATGATAACTACAAATCAAAAACCTACAATAGATACACATAATAAGAAAAGAATCTAAACATAACACATAACACTAAGTAATCTAAATATGACACTTAACATAAGGCCATAAGGGCAGAGAGCAGCAGAAGAAGAAAGGAACATATAGAAACTACAAAACAGCCAAAAACAATTAACAAAATAGCAGTAAGTACATACCTATCAGTAATTACTTTACACAGGAATGATCTAAGACATAGTATGGCTGAATGGATAAAAACACAAGACCTATCTATTTGTGACATACAAGAGACTCACTAGAAATGTTAAGACGCACACAAATTGAAAGTAAAAGGGTGGGAAAAGATGTTTCATGGATGCTAAAACAAAAAACAAAAACAAAAACAGCAATACAAACTGGGGTAACTATACTTAGAAAAAAATAGACTTTTAAAAAAATCTGTAATAAAAGACAAAGAAGGATGTTACATAATGATAAAGGGGTCAATCCAACAAGAGGATATATAACATTTGTAAATATATGTGCACCCAACATAGAAACAACTAAATATATAAAGCAAATTTTAACAGATCAAAAAGGAGAAATTGACAGTAATATAATAACAATAGGGGATTTTAATACCCTTTTAGTTATTGTGGATCAATAGATTGATTAGACAGAAAATCAGTTAGAAACAATGGCCTTAAATGACCCATTGTACCACATGGACTTAATAGACATAAACAGAACATTCCATACAAAAGTAGCAGAATACAATGCTCTAGTGCAAATGGAACATTCTTCAGGATAAATTACATGTTATGCCACAATGTATCAATAAATTTAAGAAGACTGAATTTATAGACGTCTTTTCTAACCAAATGGCATGAAATTAGAAAATAATTATAAGAAGAAAACTGGAAAAATCACCAATATGTGGAGATAATCAACATGCTACTTAATAACCAATAGGTTAATGAACAAATCAAAGGAGAAGTCAAAAAATAACTTGAAGAAATGAAAATGGAAGTACAAGCCAAAATATATGGGATGCAGCAAAAATTCTAAGAGGGAAGTTCTCAGAAATATAGGCCTAACTCAAGAAACAGGAAAATCTCAATCTAACTTTACACCTATGTGTACTAGAGAAGGAAGAAAGAATGAAACCCAAATTTTGAAAAAGGGAGAAACTAATAAAGATCAGAGTGGAAACAAATGATATAGAAACTTTATTTTTTATTTATTTTTTAATTTTTTTATTAGCATATAATGTATTATTAGTCCAAGGGGTATAGGACTGTGAATCACCAGGTTTACACACTTTGCAGCATTCACCATAGCACATACCTTCCCCAATGTCCATAACCCAACCACCCTTTCCCTACCTCCCTCCCCTCTGGTAACCCTCACTTTGTTTTGTGAGATTAAGAGTCACTTATGGTTTGTCTCCCTCCCGATCCCATCCTGTTTCATTTATTCCTTTCCTACCTCTCAAACCTCCCATGTTGCATCTCAACTTCCTCATACCAGGGAGATCATATGATAATTGTCTTTCTCTGATTGACTTATTTTGCTAAGCATAATACCCTCTAGTTCCATCCAAGTCATCACAAATGGCAAGATTTCATTTCTTTTGATGGTGGCATAGTATTCCATTGTATATATATACAGCATCTTCTTTATCCTTTCATCTGTTGATGGAAATCTAGGTTCTTTCCATAGTTTGGCTAATGTGGACATTGATGCTATAAACATTTGGGTGCACGTGCCCCTTCGGATCACTACATTTGTATCTTTAGGGTAGATATCCGGTAGTGCAATTGCTGGGTCAAAGGGTAGCTCTATTTTCAACTTTTTGAGGAACCTGCATGCTGTTCTCCAGAGTGGTTGCACCAGCTTGCATTCCCACCAACAGAGTAGGAGGGTTCCCCTTTCTCCGCATCCCTGTCAGCATCTGTCATTCCCTGACTTCTTAATTTTAGCCATTCTGACTGGCGTGAGGTGGTATCTCTTTGAGGTTTTGATTTGTATCTCCCTGATGCCGAGTGATATGGAGCACTTTTTCATGTGTCTGTTGGCCATCTGGATATCTTCTTTGCAGAAATGTCTGTTCATATCCTCTGCCCATTTCTTGATTGGATTATTTGTTTTTTGGGTGTTGAGTTTGCTAAGCTCTTTATACATTTTGGGTACTAGCCCAAATCTGATATGTCATTTGCAAATATCTTCTCCCAATCTGTCAGTTGTCTTTTGGTTTTGTTAACTGTTTCCTTCGCTGTGCAAAAGCTTTTGATCTTGATGAAATCCCAATAGTTCATTTTTGCCTTTGCTTCCCTTGCCTTTGGCGATGTTCCTAAGAAGAAGTTGCTGCAGCTGAGGTCGAAGAGGTTGCTGCCTGTGTTCTCCTCAAGGATTTTGATGGATTCCTTTCCCACATTGAGGTCCTTCATCCATTTTGAGTCTATTTTTGAGTGTGGTGTAAGGAAATGGTCCAGTTTCATTTTTCTGCATGTGGCTGGCCAATTTTCCCAACACCATTAGTTGAAGAGACTGTCTTTTTTCCAGTGGACATTCTTTCCTGATTTGTCAAAGATTAGTTGACCATAGAGTTGAGGGTCTGTTTTTGGGATCTCTATTCTGTTCCATTGATCTATGTGTCTGTTTTTGTGCCAATACCATGCTGTCTTGATGATGACAGCTTTGTAATAGAGCTTGAAGTCCGGAATTGTGATGCCACCAACTTTGGCTTTCTTTTTCAATATCCCTTTGGCTATTCGAGGTCTTTTCTGGTTCCATATAAATTGTAGGATTATTTGTTCCATTTCTTTGAAAAAAATGGATGGGATTTTGATAGGGATTGCATTAAACGTGTAGATTGCTTTAGGTAGCATAGCCATTTTCACAGTATTTGTTCTTCCAATCCATGAGCATGGAACACTTCTCCATTTCTTTGTGTCTTCCTCAATTTCTTTCATGAGTACTTTATAGTTTTCTGAGTGTAGATTCTTTACCTCTTTGGTTAGGTTTATTCCTAGGTATCTTATGACTTTGGGTGCAATTGTAAATGGGATTAACTCCTTAATTTCTCATTCTTATGTCTTGTTGTTAGTATAAAGAAATGCAACTGATTTCTGTGCATTGTTTTTATATCCTGACACTTTACTGAACTCCTGTACAAGTTCTAGCAGATTTGAAGTGGCATCTTTTGGGTTTTCCACATACAGTATCATGTCATTTGCAAAGAGTGATAGTTTGGCTACTTCTTTGTCTATTTGGATGCCTTTAATTTCTTTTTGTTGTCTGATTGCTGAGGCTAGAACTTCTAGTAATATGTTGAATAGTAGAGGTGATATTGGACATCCCTGCTGTGTTCCTGACCTAAGCAGGAAAGCTCTCAGTTTTTCCTCCATTGAGAATGATATTTGCAGTGGGTTTTTCATAGATGGCTTTGATGATATTGAAGAATGTACCTTCTATCCCTACACTTTGAAGAATTTTGATCACGAAAGGAAGCTGTATTTTGTCAAATGCTTTTTCAGAATCTATTGAGTTCTTCCTTTTATTAATGTACTGTATCACATTGGTTGATTTGCGGATATTGATCCAAACTTGCAGTTCTGGAATAAATCCCACTTGGTCATGGTGAATAATCCTTTTACTGTACTGATGGATCTTATTGGCCAGTATTTTGGTGAGAATTTTTGCATCTGTGTTCATTAAGGATATTGGTCTGTAATTCTCTTTTTTGATGGGATCCTTGTCTGGTTTTGGGATCAAGGTGATGCTGGCCACATAAAATGAGTTTGGGAGTTTTCCTTCCATTTCTATTTTTTTGGAACAGTTTCAGGAAAACAGGAATTAGTTCTTCTTTAAATGTTTGGTAGATTCCCCTGGGAAGCCATCTGGCCCTGGGATCTTATTTGTTGGGAGGTTTTTTTTTGTTTGTTTTTTTTTAAGATTTTATTTATTTATTTGACAGAAAGAGATCACAAGTAGACAGAGAGTCAGGCAGAGAGAAATAGGTGGAAGCAGGGGCCCTGCTGGGCAGAGAGCATGATGCAGGGCTCAATCCCAGGATCCTGGGATCATGACCTGACCTGAAGTCAGAGGCTTAATCCACTGAGCCACCCAGGTGCCCTATTGAGAGATTTTTCATGATTGCTTCAGTCTCCTTACTGGTTATGGGTCTGTTCAGGTTTTTTATTTCTTCCTGGTTCAGTTGCGGCAGTTTACATGTCTCTAGTAGTGCATCCATTTCTTCCAGATTGTCAAATTTGCTGGTGTATAGTTGCTCATAGTATGTTCTTATAATTGTTTGTATATCTTTGGTGTTTGTTGTGATCTCTCCTCTTTCAGTCATGATTTTATTTATTTGGGTGTTTTTTCTTTTCTTTTTGATAAATCTGGCCAGGGGTTTATCAATCTTATTAATTCTTTCAAAGAACCAG
Organism: Neogale vison; assembly: GCF_020171115.1. NCBI lineage: Eukaryota > Metazoa > Chordata > Mammalia > Carnivora > Mustelidae > Neogale > Neogale vison. The sequence continues at coordinate 79,700,733 of NC_058093.1, forward strand.
TTCCTAGTTTCATTGGTTTCTTCTATAGATTTTTTGGTTTATATCTCATTGATTTCTGCTCTGATATTTATTATTTCTCTTCTCCTTCTGGGTTTAGGCTTTCTTTGTTGTTCTTTCTCTAGCTCCTTTAGGTGTAGGGTTAGGTTGTGTATTTGAGACCTTTCTTGTTTTTTGAGAAAGGCTTGTATCACTATATATTTTCCTCTCAGGACTGCCTTTGCTGTGTCCCACAGATTTTGAACTGTTGTGTTTTCATTATCATTTGTTTCCATGAATTTTTTTCAATTATTTAATTTTCTGGTTGACCCATTCATTCTTTAGAAGAATCCTCTTTAGTCTCCATGTATTTGGGTTCTTTCCAAATTTTCTCTTGTGATTGAGTTCTAGCTTTAGAGCATTATGGTCTGAAAATATGCAGGGAATGATCCCAATCTTTTGATACCAGTTGAGACCTGATTTATGACCCAGGATGTGATCTATTCTGGAGAATATTCCATGTGCACTAGGGAAGAACGTGTATTCTGTTGCTTTGGGATGGAATGTTCTGAATATATCTGTGATGTCCTTCTGGTCCCGTGTGTCATTTAAGGCCTTTATTTCCTTCTTGGTCTTTTGCTTGGATGATCTGTCCATTTCAGTGTGGGGAGTGTTAAAGTCGGTGTGTTATTGTTGATGTGTTTCTTTGATTTTGTTATTAGTTGGTTTATATGGTTGGCTGCTCCCATGTTAGGGGCATAGATATTTAAAATAATTAGATCTTCTTGTTGGATAGGCCCTTTGAGTATGATATAGTGTCCTTCTTCATCTCTTATTATAGTCTTTGGCTTAAAATCTAATTGATCTGATATAAGGATTGCCACCCAGCTTTCTTTTGATGTCCATTAGCATGGTAAATTGTTTTCCACCCCCTCACTTTAAATATGGAGGTGTCTTTGGGTCTAAAATGAGTTTCTTGTAAGCAATATATTGATTTTTTTTTAATCCATCCTGATACCCTGTGTCTTTTGATTGGGGCATTTAGCCCATTTACATTCAGGTTAACTATTGAGAGATCTGAATTTAGTGCCATTGTATTGCCTGTAAGTGACCATTACTGTATATTGTCTCCGTTCCTTTCTGATCTGCTACTTTTAGGCTTTCTCTTGCTTAGAGGACCCCTTTCAATATTTCCTGTAGAGCTGGTTTGGTGTTTGCAAATTCTTTTAGTTTTTGTTTGTTCTGAAAGCTTTTGTCTCTCCTTCTATTTTCAATGATAGCCTAGCTGGATATAGTATTCTTGGCTGCATGTTTTTCTTATTTAGTGCTCTGAATATATCATGACAGTTCTTTCTGGCCTGCCAGGTCTTGTGGTTAAGTCTGCTGCCAATCTAATATTTTTACCATTGTATGTTACAGACTTCTTGTCCCAGGCTGCTTTCAGGATTTTCTCTTTGTCACTAAGACTTGTAAATTTTACTATTTACAAGTAGTGGATCTTTTCTTATTGATGGGGTGTGGATCTATTCTTACTGATTTGGATGGGGGTGTGGATCTCCATTTTGATTGCACCTCATTAATAGCTTTTTTAAAATTTCAACTTGGTTAGATTTTTGTTCTTTTATTTCTCTAGAAAGGGTGTTTATTTCTCCAGACAGGTTTCTCTAGTACCTTCCATGCCTTTTTCAAGCCCAGATAGCACCTTGAGAATCATCATTCTGAACTCTAGACCTGACATATTACCAATGTCTGTATTGATTAGGTCCATACTGTCTCTCGTTTTTTTTTTTTTTTCCCTTGGTGAGTTTTTCTGCCTTGTCATTTCATCCAGATAAGAATATATAAAGGAGCAAATAAAATACTAAAACAATGGTGAAGATCCCAGGAAAATGTGCTTTAACCATATCAGAAAAGTCCCCAAATCATGGGATGAAGAAAGGGAATAGAAAGAAGTACAGGAAAAAAAAAAAAAGAAAAAATATAAAAAAGAAAATATATATATTAGACTGGTAAATAGAAGAGGGTCACCCACTTAACTTTGAGGGTATTTTGGTCTCTTAGAAGAAACTACCTCCCAAAATTTTAAAGAATGAAGAAAATATACAAGGGTAAACATGATGAAGGGATGGAATATGAGTATAAGATGAAATTTTTTTTTTTAGAAAAATTTCTAAAAAAGGAGTTGATAATATAAGTTGGTTGGGAGAATAAATAAGAAAGTAGAGAGAATTTTCTCAGACTGGATACTAGAAAATTGCCCCGTGCTAGATGTAGGGTATATTATGATCTATTAGAAGAAGTTGTGTCCCAATTTTTTTTAGAAGAAAAAACCCTATGTGTATACAAAAAATAAAGTTAGATACAATGAAGGATGAAATATGACTATAATAATGAAGGTTCAAAAAAAATTTTTTATTAAGGGTATTGTTAAGATAAAGTAGTTAAAAAACATTAAAAGAGGAAAGAGTAAAAGTTAAAAAAAATTCAGCAAAAGAAAAAAAACAAAATAAAAAAAAATTAACTTTGCAAGACTAAAGAATCATGGGGAGAAAGCCACGAATTCCATGCTTTGCTTTCCCTTCTTCTGGAATTCCACTGTTCTTGGTAAGTGAACTTGGTCTTTTCTGGATTTCTTGCTGATCTTCTGGGGGAGGGGCCAGTTGTAGTGATTCTCAAGTGTCTTTGCCCAAGGTATAACTGCACTGCCCTTACCAGGGGCCGGGCTAAGAATCTCCTCGGGTTCACTTTTGGAGGGTTTTGTTCCCTGAACACTCTCCATAGAATTCTGGAGGTTGGGAATGAAAATGGCAGCCTCCCAATCTCAGCCCAGAGGATCCGAGACCTCGGGGCCCCACTTCTCAGTGTACCCTTGTAGAAAAATGCTCAATCACTCCCGTCTCCATGGTCTGCAGCAGAACTCCAAGCTCACCCAGCCTATGACCAATCGTCTCTGATTCTGGCACAGAACCTTGCCTGGAGTCCTCAAACCCTGCAGATCCCTGCGCTCTTTCAGGGTAGTCTCCCCGGATCTTGTGAGGTTTCTTCTCAAAAAGCAGTGGTCTGACTGTGCCTTGGATCACAATTTAAGGTAAACCTGAGTTGAGAGCTCACTCCTTGGCTCTGCCTTTGCATCTGGTTTCCCCACTTTAATATCTGTGAGCTCTGTGAAACTCAGACACACCCGATCCTTCTGTGACTCTGCAAGACCTGAGACCATGCTGTCCCTGTGTGTGCTTCATCCTGGCTTAGCCTCTGGAGTGATGTCCTTCAGTGGAGCAGACTTTTAAAAATTCTGCTTTTGTGATCCATTGCTCTGCCGCTTGCCAGGAGCCGCCGCTTGCCAGGAGCCACCTCTCCCCCCGCATCTATCTTCCCTTCACTTTGGATTCACTTCTCTGCTGGTCCTACCTTTGAGAAAGTGGTCAATTTTCTGTTTCTAGAATTGCTGCTCTTCTTCCCTTTGATCTCCTTTTGGATTTATAAGTGTTTGGAATGGTTTGATATACTATCTAGCTGATCTCCTACTACCTGATGTCATTTCAGCCTGCTACTTCTCCACCATCTTGACTCCTCCGATATAGAAACTTTTAAAAAAACAGAAAAGATCAATGAAACTGAGAGCTGCTTCTTTGAAAGATCAACAAAATTGTCAAATTTTTAAAGTCACCAAGAATGAAAAAGGGCTCAAATACATAAAATCACAAATGAAAAAGAATTATATGCTAACCAGTTAGACAACCTAGAAAAAATAGATAAATTCCTAGAAACACAATCTTCAACACTGAATTGAAAAGAAATAGAAAATCTAAATGGATTGCTGACTAGTAAAAAGATTGAATCAGAAACCTCCCAACAAAAAAGTCTAGGACCAGAGGCTTGCACTAGTGAATTTTAGCAAACATTTCTAAGATTGAATATCTGTTAATATTTACAGTGTAGTATATACTAAATATTATAAAATACTAAAGTAATTAATGGCTGATGGTTTTCTTTTCATATTTATTTAGTTTTTTCTTATCATGAATTCCCATTAATGCATATACTTCAGGGGTGTGTGTGTGTGTGTGTGTGTGTGTGAGGTATGAGGGGGAGGAGGAAAAAGAGGAGGGGGATGTTTAAAATAAAATTAGCTGTACTTCAATAGGTTGGCCTTAGCAGAATGCAAGACAAATTCATGTTAATCAAAATTAAATGTTAGGTAGCAATAAAAATGTAAATATCAAGAAAATAGAAGTAAGGTTAGTTACCCAAGTCTTAAACTTGATTGAAGTACTGAATGACTATGTGATTTTGTCAAAGTATTGAGCCTCTTGAATTTCCAGATCTGTCTTCTCAACTAGGAGATAAATTCACAGAATTAGATCTTCACTGATTTTCTATTTAAGTCTAATGTCTTATAATCTTTGCATTTTGAATTACTCAAATTGAAATCTTATAAATCTCAACATTCATTAGTGAATTGTTTTATTTTTATGTAGGTTCCAAGTACATTGACTTAATTATTTCAAAGTTTTAGAATATATCTTTTAACAGCCCATGATGGTTGTTTGTTCATTTTTCTCCATCATTAACTCCTTTAAAAGAGATATAATGATATTATTAAATATTTACTTTGTAGAAAATGCCAAAATTTGCACAAATAACAAAGCATTTCCCAGAAGGTATTTCACATGGATGTCCATATGAAGATACTAAAACTTTTATATTCCATGAATTTTAGTGAGATAAAGTAATGAATATAAAGGTTTTGTTTTTGTTTGTTTGTATTTTTGGGTTTTTTTGTTTGTTTTTGCTTGTGTGTGTGTGTCTGAATATTTAGAGCAATTTTTAGAAAACAAATTTTCACTAGCCAAAACTACATCTATTTATATTTAAATATCTATCAATACTTCTATAGACCTTAGTGGAGTCATTATATTCTTCTTTTGTGTTTTGTCTTAAAACAACATAACTCTATAGACTTTGTTAATAGGCCAAGCAGCAAACCATCAATAAGTCACTCCAATAAGGTTAAAACATTAGCAAAAACTACAAAACAATTATAAGATAGCAAATAACTGTAAACTGCATTTATTAAACATGTGTATTAAATATACGCACACCTAAAATGCTTGTATGAGAGCCTCTTTATCTACAGAAATTCTCCTTTGTGTAGTACAGAACTTTTAGTTATTGTGGATAAATAGTAATAGTTGAGTAAAATTTTGTGCAAAAGCATAATAGAATTCAAAAGGAGAAAGCTTATTGAGAAATACAAGATTTACAAATTTTGAACTGGGTCTAAATAACTATGCAAAAAGATAATTTAGAAAATAGTCTTTTTTTTCCTATATATCAACCAAAAGCTACCCCCACAATGAAATGAAATACTTAAACAGAAATATAACAAAATGTGTACAGTATCTGTATGAAAAAATGCTAAACTCTAATGAATGAAATCAACTAAATAAACGGAGAATATATATATATATACATATGATTGAGAATATATATTGAATATATATACATATGGATGTATATACATACACACATACACAATGGAGAATACATACATATATGGATATATGGATATGTGGATCAATATTGTCAAGATGCCATCTCTTCCCAACTTCATCCATTAGTTCAGTCAAAATCCTAGGAAGTTATTTTATGGATAAAGACCCACTAGTTTTAAACTTTCTATAGAGAGGCAATATACCAGAATAGCCACTATAATACTGAAGGAGAAGAACAAAGTTTGAGAACGGATGTGACACAGCTTCAAAATTTACTATAAAGGTACAGTAAGAGAGTGAAGTAATGGCGAAATAATAGAAAAATAGATCAAAGGAAAAGAATTGTCAGAAATAGACCCCTGCAAATATACCCAACTGATCTCTGACTAGGGAGCTAAGGCAATACAATGGGCCAAAGACAGTCTCTTCAACAAATGGTGCTGGGACTACTGGACAGCAACATGCAAAAAAAATGAACGTAAACACAGACCATACACTTTTCACAAAAATTAACTCAAATTGGTCATAGATTTAAATATAAAACATAACACTTTAAAACTATTAGTAGATATCATATAAGAAAATTTAGATGACCTTGAATATGGTGACACATTTTACATACAACACCAAAGACACAATTCATTAAAAAAATAACTTGTTAATCTAGACTTCATTAAAATTAAAAATTTCTAATTTTTGAAAGATAATAATGAGAGAATTAAGAGACAAGCCACAGACTGGGAGATTTGTGAAAGATACATCTGATAAAGGACTGTTATCCAACATGCACAAAGAACTTTTGAAACTGAACAACTAAAAAAGAGAAACCTGATTAAAAAATGACCAAAGACCTAAAAGGAGCCCTCACCACCAAAGATACAGATGGTAAATAAACATTTGAAATGTTCCACATCCTATTACATCAGTGCAATGACATATAATACACACCTATTAGAATGGCCAAACTACAGAACACTGTCAATACCAAATGCTGGTGAGAATGTAAAGCAACAGGAATTTTCATGTATTGTTGGTGGAAATGCAGAATGAAATAGCCATTTGGAAGAACATTTGGCAGTTTCTTACATAATTAAACATACTCTTAGCATCTAGTAACAGTGCTTATTGGTATTTCTTCAAAGGAGTTGAAAACATGTGTCCACACAGAAACCTGCACACAGATGTTTGTAGAAACTTCATTCATAATTGCCAAAAGTTGGAAGTAACCAAAATGCCCTGCAGTAACTGAATTAATGAATAAACTGTGCTACAACCAGACAGCTAATATTCTTAAGTGCTAAAAAGAAATGAGTTGTCAAGTCATGAAGAGAAGTGGAGGAAACTTAAATGCATATTACTAAGTGAAAAAGCCAATCTGTAATCATACTGTCTGATTCCAAGTATATGACATTCTATAAAAAGAAAAACTATGCAGATAATAAAATGAGCTGTGGTTTTTAGGGGAAGAGATAAATAAGAACATAGAGGAATTTTAGGGCTGTGAAAATGTCTGTATTATAATGATATACATGTCATTATGCTTTTATCCAACCCCACAAAATACCCAGCACCAAGAATGAAACATTAAGCAAACTATGAACTTTGGGTGATTATGATATGTCAATGTAGGTTCATCTTTGGCTAAAAAATCCCCCCCAAAACAAAAAAACCCACAAAAACCCGTTCTTGTGAATGATGTTGATAATGGGACAGCTATGCAAGTTTGGGAGCAGGGGGTATATGAAAAATTTCTGTACCTTATTTTTCATTTAATTTTTTTCAGTGTTCCAAAATTCATTGTTTATGTACCACACCCAGTGCTCCATGCAATATGTGCCCTCCACAATACCCATCACCAGACTCACCTAACCCCCACTCCCCTCCAAAACCCTCAGTTTGTTTCTCAGAATCCAGTCTCTCATGGTTTGTCTCCCCTTCCAATTTCCTCCAACTCACTTCTCCTCTCCATACTCTTCTTCTCGATTTTGTTATAAACATAGAACTGTTGTAAAAAAACCATTTTAAAATAGTTTTTTGTACTTCCATGAACTCCAATTATGACAGGAGTTAATTAATACCCTTCAGTTACTAAGTTGCACTGTAATTCTATGCCTGGTTATAAGTCCTTGCAGATATCTTCCATGATTAACTTGCCACTTGTAGACTCAGACCCCTTCTAGCCTAGTACAACTTTTGTACTGAGTTAGAGTGATTTCAAGTAAATACTTTTGTAGCTTGCTATGAAGTCCAAAAAACTAATGGATGTTTTTTATTATTTAATAAAGACTGAGACCACATTGGTGAATTTGGTTTCAGTTTTAGAAATTCAGCCTCTTTATTTTCTATTCTCATACCCTATTTGATGCATTGTTGCTCTATTCATGCAAACCTTCTTTTAATTTTTACATTAGACATCACCTGAAATTCAGCCAAGCTTCACATTCCAATAAGATGTATATCACAATAGTCTCCTCTCATGCTTAGGATTTACTGTTTTAGATTTATAACTACACTTGGTTCAAGAATTCTATTATACTACATTGATTTGCTGTGATTCCCTACTTTTTTCTAATAAGGAAAACTTTCCTATTAGCTTTTTATGACATTATAATCTTTTCATTGCTAGGTCTTTCTTAATTTTTCAATTCTGTGCCCAACAAATTCCTGGTTCTATACCCATTGAGGTGGAGTAAGGAAAGGAATTATATCCACTTTTTGCAGGATGAGAATAGTTTCCTTCACCCCAACACACTTAAATCAGAAGCAACAGTTTTTACAGCTATTGATGAGTGAACACAAAAGAGATAGAGCAAGACTTTCTCTTGTCTCTTCACTCTATAGTCTTACCAATATAATGTGACTGTATATTCTCATTTGACTGAGATAGATTTGGTTAAATTCAGCTACCCTTATGGAAGTTGATAGTGCCTCTCTTCACTCACAAATATGTCCCAACTTGAGAGATAAATTATATGATCATCTGAGCCAGAAGTGTGAACTTCAGTAAATAAAAAGAGAATGTAATTGCTTACAATATGACTGAAAAGGGAGCAGATTAAAGGTATGCATCATAAAATAAGAAGTGTGCTTGAAAATGACTGATCATAAAGAAAATACCTAATATGTATTTATGATCTATCTACTTCCCTTGAAATTTAAAAAGATAAGTGAGGCCTCAGAATCAAGCTCCAGCAAGCGTAGTAAAATTAAAAAAGCATAGCCATTAAAGAAAATATAGTTAGCAGGAGGAGGATAAAAGAGGAATATGATCCTCAATATTGAGAAAACAGAGATAAAACTAATGAGAAAAGTGAAGTAAAAATACAGACATTGTTCAGAGAAGAGGACAAATTGTTTTTTGGAACTTTCAGAAATTATTCAAAATGCAGTGAAAAAGGCATGAAGGTGTAAACTGATAAAGACATTGAAAAATTGGAGAAATCTTAATAGCAAATGGAATACATTTAAGATAAATATATGTCATTATGATTATATTCAGATTGAAATTTTACTTTCATACTAAGGTGATAATGTTTCATTTCAATTTAAATATTTCCTCAATATAAGGGTGCCTGGTGGCTCAGTTGGTTAAGTGTCTGCCTTCAGCTCAGGTCATGATCTCAGGGTCATGGGATCAAGTCCCACTTGGGCTCTCTGCTCAGTGAGGAGTTTGCTTTTCCCTCTCTCTCTTGGCCCTCTCCCTCTTCTCTCACTCTCTCTCAAGTAAATAAATAAAAACTATTTTAAAAAATAAATATTTCCCTAACATGGAGTATTTAGATTTCATTTTCAGTAGTCATATTGATGTATATATATTTTCCTTTTTCTAGATAATTATAAAAAAGATGACAAAACACAAGAAATATATAAGGTAAAAAAACTTCATTAAATGGTCATTTGCTCTAGAGGAGAAGTAACTCCTCCACAAAATCCAATCTTCCAGACAAAAGGAAAAAAAGGGATAAAAGAAAAAGAAAAAAAGAAACATTTCATGGAGGATAAAAACATATAATGATAGAGTCAAGTTACTTTTGGAGAAAAAAAAAGAAAAGGGTTTAATATTCTTTTTTTAAAAAAATAGTTTATTTGTTTGTTAGAGAGAGAGTTAACACACAAGCAGGCAGAGTGGCAGGCAGAGGTAGTGAGAAAAGCAGGCGCCCTGCTGAGCAAAGAACCTGATTTAGGACTCGATCTCAACACTCCAGGATCATGACCTGAGCCTTAGGCAGCAGCTTAATCAACTGAGCCATGCAGGCAGCCAAGATTTAATATTCTTAAATATTTCCATATAGGGAGGACAGGGCAAATGGAGAAGGACCTTTTGACTATATTAAACTTTAACTTTAAGTCTTAATGGAAGATACAATTTGAAGGGAATAATTATAAAACTAAAAGAAAGGAATAATCTAATATAAGTTTTATGTGGTTTTATAGGAAATTCTTTTTAAAACTTTATAATTAAAATATTGTCATGTATGTGTGTGTGTGTGTGTGTGTGTGTGTGTGTGTCCAATAAGCCAAAATATGTAACAATGTATTCTGTGGAAATCACTAAAAAATATCTGGTGTCATTTGTTTTACAGTATCAAATTTATCATTTCATTATCTAGAAGGACATCTTCTAAGAAAGAAACTATAAGTAATGGCTCTGTTGAACTTGGGTACTGAGGTACTGTCTATGATGTTTTTACAGTAATTACTGAATCCATAAAGATACAATATTTAAAGACTAACAGAGCTTGTGCATTTATTTTCTGAAGAAACTTATGGAAAATCTGTCTAATTGGTTAGTTTATCATGATTTGCTAATGCTAAATGGATGCATGAAAAAATAATTTAATAAAAAAGAATGAGACATGACTGTGTAATCATAATGGCACTTGGAACATTTACAATTAAAATGATTTTAAAGAGTTGGCTAATGCTGGAATCAGCAAGAGTTGGTCTAGGATAGAAATAGAGAAGGAATAGACTTCATAAAGACAGTGTTCTATAGTGGATGTTATTTATCTGGTATGCCAACACGCCTTCAAAAACTGCCTGCCAGTCCCTATGCTGGATGCTGAAGCATCACTATTGTTACTAGAGTAACAACCTCTTAAAGAAAATTTATAGAAGTGGCCATGGAACTAGGAATTAAATTTATTTAAAAAGGACTAAAACTTAATGCATAAATAAATATTAACAATATTTAAAGAAGGCATCTGACTAATGTTACTTTTGAATCCATGAATCATTAGCTCAATGCCTCATGAAAAGAACCAATTAATTAATTCAGAGCTTGTCAAGAAGGGAGTTGCTAATGCTTTTTAGTCATGAACTCCATAATATATCTGCTTTACAACACATTCCACAATATTTATAGTAATAGTCAAGTAGTTTTTGTCAAAGTTATATATTTATAATAATCTCTGGAAAGATTCTTGATACTTTATAGATAGGAAAAAATGAAATTTGAGGAATGTCAAAACTACATATTGAAAATAATAATAGATATAGATAAAATTTGTATCAAATGTATACCTATTACATTTTATACATGTATATATATATATATATAATGTAGATTTATATACAATAACCTTTAAAGTGAATTCATGATTTATTGTGGCAATCTCACTTCTTCCTTATTAAGGAATAATGACATACTCTTTTACCACCCGATCTGGAGATCTTTAATGATACTGGATTATTTTCAGTGAGTAACACATTACTTTCATGCAAATTGAGTTGTCATTGTTTAGCTTTTCAAACCTTATTAGTAAATACAAAGGTCCTTAGTTTTCTAACTCTCAGAATTGTTTTATTATTTCTCTTTATATCTCTGTATCTCTTCCTGCCCCTCCTCTTAGTATAAGTACTTAGTTTGTGCAGCTTCTTCTGCATGAACACCAAACGTATGTTTATTTTTTTTCTAAAAATATGACCGTTGAGGATCTACAGGCAGGTTTGATAGCAGTGGAGAGATAGGAAAAGAAAGGTCAGCTTCGTGACAATGTCTCATGTCCTTTTATCTCCTCCTATCCTGTTTTGCCCCATCCTCACCTATGCAGGAGAAAGGAAGTGTTAATTTTAAATTCAAATTTAATTTTAAATTCTGGCATGCCTGAACACATCAATTTACCTTGGTGAAAATAAGTCTAGATAGGTAGGAGGTAAGAGGCATTACATTCCCCAGAAAACATTTATTCTTTTGAGGAGTTAAGATGTTGGAGGAGAAACATTAAATAATTCTGTTTGAAAACCTACTTTCTAACTTATCTGAAATTAAGATAGTGTCTGTACTAATAGAGGGTCCTGACATTTGCTGTGGTCTTTCTGTTTCCTCAGGCAAAGATTAATACTGAGACCATACACTTCCATCAGTTTAAGCCCATATTATGTGTGAGTTACATATAGTTGAGAAGTTGAAAAAGATATTTTAAAGTATAAAACTCACAGGTCAAGTGTATGTGTTCGTGACTTATCCCAAAATTTTCAAAAGAAGAAACCTGAAAGACGATGTTTACCACTTGGGGGAAAAAAAATATTGCTCTATCAGAAAATGTGATGATTGCTAAAGAAATATTTTTTGTAGCATGTCATGTGTCCCAAATAACAGCTTATTTTTCTCCAAGGAAAAAAATTCTGTTTATAAATAGAAGTAAATTACATCTATATTTTGTGTGTAATAGAGACTTTTGAACAGAAGATATATAATTTTGTGGTTTGGTTTGGCTTTAGTTTTGCTAAATAAACTTCCTTTTTAACAAATCTATATGTCTTTATCACATCAAGATCAGAAAGCTCTATGAATTTGATGGGATTGTAGCTTCTGCATATATATATATTTTTTTTTTGTTGTTGTTGTTGTTGTTCTTAAAGATTTTATCTATTTGTTTTTCAGAGATTGAGAACGAGAGAGAGAGAGAGAGAGAGAGAGAGAGATAGGCAGAGGGAGAAACAGGCTCCCCCTGAGCAAGGAGTCCGATGTGGGACTTGGTATAAGGACCCTGGGATCATGACCTGAGCTGAAGGCAGATGCTTACCCAACTGAGCCATCTAGGCATTCCATAAACTGTCTTCCATTTTTTTGGACCAATGTAGAAAATAAATAAAAAGAATTTAAAATTGAAGTATAAGATGATAATTAAATCCATGAGAGGAGAGGTAAAAGAATAAAATGAAGTTACAGACATTAATCTACAGAATTCATTTTTTAAATTGTAGCCTATAATTTTTACATGATCATTGTCAAAATATGAGAAAATATTTTTAAAAATAGCAAAAATGTAAATAGTGTCATTCTCACTAAACAGAGTTAATCATCTTATAGATGTCCTTCATGTCAACTGCAACTCTGATTTTGTCCCATTTACTTATATGTTATTTGCTTATATACTTATAGAAACCTCAATAAAAGCAGGAACCTTATGTATCTAAACTGTTCTACTCCCAACACTGAAAAAAGTATTAGTCATAAAGAAAACACTAAATACTTATTTACTAAATAAATGTTTAATGTCTAATACTGTCTCAAACATAATGTATCCAGGAGCGCCTGGGTGGCTCAGTCATTAAGTGTCTTTGGCTCATATCATGATCCCAGGATTCTGATCAAGTTCCATATGGGGCTCCTAGCTTGGCAGGAAGCCTGCGTCTCCCTCTCCCCCTCCATCTGCTTGTCTTCCCTCTCTCACTGTGTCTCTCTCTGTGTCAAATAAATAAATGAACTCTTAAAAAAATAATATCTTAATGTATCCAAAAAAGAACTTGTAATCACTCTCTTCAGTCTGCTCTTAAATCATTCTCCCTATTGCTGAAGACTAAAATCTTGGTGTCACCCTTAGATGTTTCTTTCAGACTCACATCTAATCTTTTTACAGGTCTTGTGAATTATATCTTCAAACTGTGCCTAGAGTCTAACCACTACTCACCACCTGTATTATTAACCACTCAGCTATAGTAGTTTCTAAAATGGCTTCCACCCTCCCACGATTCCTCCTTCTACAGTTTGTTGTCCAGACAATAGCTACCCAAATGTCTACAAACCCTCCACTGGCTGACTGTCTCATTCAGATTATAAATCCCAGCCCTTAACATCACCTCCACCTTATCTGTTCTGGCCCCTTCACCTGTCTCATCTTACCCTTTCTCACTCTCCACAAGCACGCTGAGCCCAGCTATATCAGCTACGTGCTCTCCCCACAAATACACCAACTTAAATTTCTCAAGTCCCTGTTGGTTCCATTCTGCCTGGGATGCTCTGCCCCCAGGGATCCCCACAGCTAGAACTCTTGCTTGACGCAGGCCTTCACACACATGCCACCTTATCAAAGAGGGCTTCCCAAATACTTCACCCAAAAGAACAACTCTTCCTCCCACTCATCCTGCTACTTCCCCACCCTGTTTTATTGTTCTTGACAGTTATGGCCAACAGGCATTTAAGTATTCATTTGATTATCCTTTTATTTTTGATTCCTATCTTCTGCCAGAGATTTTATTCATTGCAAAATCTCTAGATCTTTGAAAGCACTTCTTACATAAGTATTCAAATGAGCATTTGTCAAAGAAAGAAAGAAATGGCTGAATGATTTATCAGTAAAGCTTCTCAAAGAGACTCCCTCATGTTTATGAGAGTTCTCTAGTTGTCTAGGGAGAAAATTCTACATATTCCGCATGGATAACTATTGCTTCTGAACATTAGAATTTCCAATATTCTATTGGACAGAACTTGTTCTACTTCTGAGTACAGTTGGCTGCTACTAGTCTGACACTAATGTCAGAGAGGGGGTGCCCCATTGTTACTTGGTCCCTCTCAACTCTTCTTTGAAGACCGAACAGAACTATGATATTTAACATGTTTCCTGAAGATTAAATGATGATCAACAAGACATCTAATACAGAGAACACTATGAAATTAGACTATATCTGGAGAGAAAGTTAATTAACTAGTTGTTTTTGTTACTACTTGTACATTTTAAAAAAGGTATTGCTGGGGCAGCTAGGTGGCACAGTTGGATAACTGTCTGCCTTTGGTTCGGGTCATGGTTCCATGGTCCTAGGATCAAGTCTCACATCATGCTCCCTGCTTCTCCTCTGCTTGCTACTCCCCCTGCTTATGCTGTTTCTCTCTCTCTCTCTCTCTGTTAAATAAATAAATAAAATCTTTAAAAAATAGTATTGCTGTGGTTACTTATAACATTTACTATTTTGAGGGGTCTATAAATAAATATTTTTACCACTTCTTGAGCAAAGCTAGGATCTTACTGTAGCTTAGATTCATTTACTACTTTACTGGCTTTTGTGGTTTTTTTCCTTCTTTTTTTCTTTTGTTCAAGTAAGTTAATTTTACCCATATTTGATAGTCTACAAGAAATTATTATTAAAGCTTCAAATAAACATTTATTTACATTTACCCTAATACTTTTCAGTTGTTATTTTCTTTCTTGCAACTGTTATTATTTTCCATTACTCTGATAAAATCCATTTAATGCTGTTTTTATTACTAGTTTGTTAGCAATGTATATTCTCTCCTTCTCTTTCAAAACCTATCTGTTTTGGTTCTTTTTGTCAAAGAATATTGTCCCTGGGGCTAAGATTATGGGTGAGTCATTAATTTTCTTTTACCAATTCAAGGTTGTCTTTTGGCTTTCTTTCTTTTTTTTTTCTTTTAATTAAAAAGTCAGCTTATGTTCTCATTCTCCCTCTTTTGAAAATATTTGCCCATTTGACTATTTTTTGTGCATTTTTATATAAATTTCAGTTAGTTAATACAGAGTGTAATATTAGTCTCAGATGTGCAATATAGTGATTCAACACTTCGTTACAATACCTAGTATTCATGACAGCAAGTGCCCTCCTTAATCCCCATCACCTATTTCACCATCCCCCCACCTGCCCTGTGGTAACCATCAATTTCTTCTCTATAGTTGAGTCAGCTTCTAGGTTTGTCTGGCTACTTTTAGTATTTGGGGGTTTTTGTCTTTAATTTTAACAGTTTTACTATGTGATGTTTTAAATGCTTATTTATTTGAATTTACACTGCTTGAAATTTATGTGTCTTAACTATTTGGCTTGAAGTCTATTTTGAAAACTAACATTTCTGTAAAATTCCTGAATACTCCTTTCATTTGAGACTTTAATTTACATGTATGTTGGTATTTCATATGTCACTCGTGCCCTATATTTTCCATCTTTTTTATAGTTTCTGTATTTCAACTTGGTTATTTTTTCAGACCTATGCCAGTTCTGTAATTTTCTCTTTTCTTCTGGCTAGTCTGATGTGTGTGTGTGTGTGCGTGTGTGCATAGCCTGTTAATTATATTTTATTATTATTTGCATCGTACTTTTCAGCTTAAAACTATCCATTTGATTCACTTTTATAGATTCCAGTTATCTGGTTTAATTTTCCATCTTTTCTGCTTTCTGAATGTATCAATCATGATTCAATCCACTGGAATTTGATAACTTCTGTATCTGGATAGCCTATGATTTTATTTCTTTTTTCAACTTATTCCTTAGATTTTGATCATTTAGTCCAGTTTTCCATGTATGATGATATATTTTTTTGAATTTCAAAGATTCTATGTGTGACACTGTTAAGACTTTAAATGACAGTATACTCCCCCAGAAATAGTATAACTTTCTCATGAAGCTAGAATCCTAACAGGTCATCTTAATCCAATCAAAGCTGGGTTTCAGACTCTGATTTGTGCTTACTGCTAAGGCATAGCCCTGAACCGAAGGGGTCTCAGCTGAAAACTGGGCTGCTTCCTAGGACTTTCTACTTTTTCAGGCTCTGATCTGCAGTCTCTAGCTCTTCATCATCTGTAGATTGCAGGGATTCCTGCTCAGACCCTATGCATCTTCCTAGTCCCTTTCTTATTTGTGTCTCAGGTTACAGAACACTTATGAGTTGAGAGTCACCTTGACAAATAATGGCAGGTAGAATACATGGGGGTATTCAGCTCCTGTGATTTCTTTCTATAGAGTATGTTGACTACTTAAGGCACAATTATCTATGTACCTTGCATACAGAACTCTAAACTCTCTCTCTCTAGTCTAGCAAACCCGTAAGTCACTGGTTTTGATTGGTCCCTATCCCTAGCATAGTGTTTTGGAATGTGTCCTGAGGGGATATATCAGAGGTAAATGCTCACCTTAATGTGCTGCCCTTCCCTCTGGGATTTTAGCCTGTCCATTTCTGGCTGTATTGTTTTACCCCTACCCTTTCAAACAGCGTTTTGCCTTTGGTTGGTTGGTTTTATATTTTATTGAGACTTTATTGTTGTTCTTGCCAGGAGGGCTGGTCTGATACAAGCTAGTCTTTTATTGCCAGAGACAATTCGGCTTTAAATAGCATTTTATATAGGTCATCAAGTCTCTAGTCCACATTTTTCTAGAGAAATAACTAGTTATGTTGTGATAAAACTATTGGACATTTAGTCTAAGCATTCCCATTCTTTTAAACTTTGACTTTTATTTTTTCCCCAGAGAACATATTTTGATAATTTTATGTTGTTAATCTAATTAGTTATTTTATCAGATATATAAAATAGATGAATTTTCTAGAAAAATAGTACTATATACAATTTTAAATTAGTAAGCTTTCTTATCTTACATTTATTAAGGCTTTAAAATTCTGAGGGCTTACTCTTACCTGAAGCCTCTGCTACATATTATTTATCCATATTTATAATTTATATTTAAAAATATGTTTCTTTTTTCATTGATACAATTTTTCATTGAATTTAGTGGAGGAGCTCCCTTGAACTTATAGAGTCACTTCCACTCTATTTTTTCCTAACTGAAGGCCATCTCTTATTTTGGAACTAAGGTCAAACTTGGGAATGTAATACTAATCTTTAGTATGACTTTCTCTCTGCATGACTACCAAGCTGCTAGGGAGGAAAAAAGCAAAGCAACAAAGCAGGTCAATGGCATTAGATATGAAAGGAAAATCCTCTTTGCAGACTCCCTAGAAAATCAGACACCATGTCAGGATTAACTTGATACCCGATAAAGGAGAAAGTTATTGGAGTGAGCTTTCCACATAATATGTTTTTCTCACCTTCTGATTTCACTTTTCCCCCTAAAATAATGGAATGAAATTTTGGATAAACAAGATTTCTTGACTCACTGAGGAAATATGAGTCAAAGTAAATGCATAGTAGTTGATAATGGTAGGGGAAGTACTAATAATGATTAATATCTGGCTTAATCATATTGTTTAAGTTAAAATCCTCAATTGTAACACATTAACATTAATAAATTTCTCCAACCTTTCCTTCTAAACTTTAATAAACTTCTTTCTAAATTAGGCATAAAATATTTTCCATATCTAAGATTTTATACTTAAGTAAGTGAAGTCCTGAACAAAGTACCTGGCACAGAAAAGCTCTTAATAAATGTCTGGTACTATTTTCACTTTTTACTCTGTGCTCAGTGTTGGCTACTGCAAGCCTTATAAGTGGCATAATATACATTCTCATTCTCAAAAAAATTAAAGATATCTCTTGTATCTTTAAACTCCTTTTTAACATCCTATTGCTCAACTGAGAGTGTTGTGTTAGATTTAATTTACATATTCCCGTAATCTTTTTTTTTTTCTTTTGAAAATCAAGTCAATAGAGGTAACATTTGATTTTGATTAAGGATGCAGTATATTAAAACTGTGTTTTCTCTTGGCTGATGCATTGATCATAATTATCTTGTCAGATGTCACTAAAGGCAGTGACAAGGTGGTTATAAAGCTTTTCAAGTTTAAAATAAACTCAGATTTTTTGGTATTCAGCTTATGTATGCTGGAGCTTTTAGTCAAGTATGGAAAATAAAGACTAGTGGAAATACATAAAATCTAGTATTAAAAAATCTGAAAATCAAAGTGGCTTGTTTTCAGAGTCATAGTGTGTTTTAGGTAGGTATTAATAATGCCTTCCCACACCCAGTACAAGGCACAGCGTATGGTAATCACTAAATGCTTTATTGTAAAATCTAAATTAAACCAGATTTCAGACAGATGAAGTTGGGACATGGGTGACAATGAAAGAGATGTTAATAAGAGGCTCCACAATGATGTATACATGTAAATAGGTTGGCTTAGATTAAATATGGGTGTCAACTGCAGTATGTTCAATTAGTATAAACAGAAACTAAAAAGACTTACAGCAGGTAAGAAAGTTCAGGGGATAGTAAGACAGCACTCATTTTAAAAATCAGATTATTTACTCTCTGCTCCCCTCTTTAAAAAAACAAAAACAAAACAAAACAAAAAAACCCACAATTGATGGATATGGGAAGCCCTAAATGCAAAGTTATTGAATTTACATGAGAAAATACATGTCTAAAGATTAATGCTGGGTTTCACTGAGGCAAAACAGAAAACTTACATATTCAAGCTTGCCTTAACTGGCAGGAAACAGTTTATTCTGTTCAATAAGGGAGTACTAACTACTCCCAATTAAAGATCTTAAAAAAAACCCTCTCAGTTTGTTTCTCTTTTCTTTTGACATGATTAATGATGCCTTGGGGTATATGAAGGATTATTTTTTCTGATTACAGTAATAAGAATTTTGGATGTAGACAAGGAAGAGCTCAGTTAACTGTGATACAGAAACAATGTACAAAATACTTGAGAACTTTAAAGTTATAATCAACCAGTGTATATGGAAAACATAGAGTATCAAATGAGATGATTTTTCTAGTCTCTTAAAACTAATTAGTCAATAAAAAGAAAATTTAATAAAATGTAAAAAAAAAAATGAACCCTCTTCAGAAGGTTAAAAACAAGTTAATACTAAAAAAGCAGAGATAATTAAACTTTTGAATTTGTTTGTTATATTAGACATCCCTTTTCACTCTTAAAGGTATTTTAATTATGGGGGCACCTGGGTGGCTCAGTGGGTTAAGCCTCTGCCTTCAGCTCAGGTCATGGTTTCAGGGTCCTGGGATCGAGCCCCACATCAGGCTCTCTGCTCAGCAGGGAGCCTGCTTCCCTTCCTCTCTCTCTGCCTACTTTCGATCTCTGTCTGTCAAATAAATAAATAAAATCTTTTAAAAAAATAGTATTTTAATTGTGTTTACACAAGTGACTCTATTTTAATTAATAGAAAATTGAATAGAAAAGCAGCTGTATAATATAATAAAATGCCATTTTCCCTAAACTATTAGAACCATAAAAAACTTGAGTATAAATCATATTTGTTATTTGTTGCTTGATTTCTCATGTTATAAATCCTATGAAAGAAACAAAACTATTATATAAATAAGTGAAATAAATGATATCAAAGGATTCCAAATTTGAATTAAAATTTTAGAAAATGGCTTCTGATATTTGTGTTGTGTCTTTTGAGTGAATTAAAGGATTTTGAAACAATTTTTAAAATCTTCCTTTAATATTATTTTCAATTTATTTGTAGTGATACAAGAAGAAAGTCCTTTAGCAAATTGGAATCTTACAAGAATCTAGTATTTTTTTAAAATTTATTTATTTGACAGAGAGATCACAAGTAAGCAGAGAGACAGGCAGATAGAGAGAGGAGGAAGCAGGCACCCCACTGAGCAGGGACCCCCCCGATGCAGGGCTTGATCCCAGGACCCTGGGACCATGACCTGAGCTGAAGGCAGAGGCTTTAACCCACTGAGCCACCCAGGTGCCCCTGAGAATCTAGTATTTTTAAGCCTACTACTGGTAATTGAATCCTTCTGCAGAATGCAAAGGAAAAATTAAGGCAACTTTTTGAGATCATTTACTTCCACAGGTATCAAGTGTGCTTTTTAAAGAATGCACACTTAAAAATTATTGAAAATGAGACAGACACATTGCTAAATGTATAATGTATAATGCTAAATGTATAGAAATAATGTGGAAGCTAGATATATTTATGCATAAGAAATTACATTCGTTATTCACTAATTAGGGACACAGGGCTTTCAAAAATGTGATCTTCAAAATTCTATGATGTGATTTTTATTCTCATTTTAATTATAAGAAGAAGTTAAATGGTGTGCCCAAGTTTACATAGCTAATAAGTAGTGAAGCTGATGTATTCAAATCCGACTTTTTCTTAGAGGTATTTATTTATTTTTAACAGACTGTATCTTTTAGAGAAGTTTTAGGTTCCCAGCAAAATAGAGTGGAAAGAATAGAGAGTTTCCATATTACCCTCTACTCCCACATATACATAAATTTCCTAATAATATCCCACTGGAGAGGTATATTTGTAACAGTTGATGAACCTACCTTAACTCCTCACTATAATCCAAGGTCTATAGTTTACATTAGGGCTCATTCTTAATAGTATAAATTCTGTGGGTTCGGACAAAGATATAATGACATGTATCCACAACAATAGTACCATATCAGTATTTTCACTGCCCTAAAAATCCTCTGTGCTCCACCTGTTCATCCATTTCTACATCTAACTTGTGTCAACCACCAGCCTTTTTACTGTCTCCAGTTTTGCTTTTTCCAGAATGTCATATAGTTGGAATCATATAGTATATAGTGTTTTCAGATTGGCTTTTTCACTCAGTAATATGCATTTAAGTTTCCCCAGGTCTCTTGATGGTTTGATAGCTCATTTCTTCTTAGCACTGAATAAAATTCTATTGTCTGGATATAGAATGTTTCTGTTGTTATTCTTGTTTTAATTCATTAGCTTCCTGAAGGGCATCTTGGTTGCTTCCACAACTTTAATCTCTTGCCTTCCTCTAATAGGGAACTTGTAATATACTGAGTCCACCTGGGTAGACAATTCAGGAAAATCTCCCCATCTCAAACTCTTTGTTTTAATCATATCCACAAAATGTTTTTGGCATATTAAGTAACATTCATAGAATTAGGGTGTGGACATCTTTAGGGGGTGCATTTTTTAGCCCACCAAAGTCTTCTTTGTGGTAACAGACTTAATGAGACTACACCCTCATATGGGGGAAGATTTTAGAGTTAAGTGTGAGTTGCTAAGAGATAAGAAAAGCAGAGCTCACAGTAACACAGGAATCAAAGAATGGAGAACTAGACTATTTGAAAAAACAGAAACCATGGTATAATTTAGCTTCAAGGTATTAGGAACGGACATACTTTTAGAATCCAAAGCAGCCCAGAGGACCTCAGTATTTGAAGTTTGTGGATCTCCACTTTCTTTCATTTTTTTAAATGGATTTTTTCCTTTTTAAATTTCATGTTCAACATATAGTTGGCCTTTTTGAAATTAGTTTTTGATGTAGGGTTCAGTGATTCACTAGTTGCATATAACATCCAGTGTTCATCACAACACATGCCCTCCTTA
Source organism: Neogale vison (assembly GCF_020171115.1). Classification (NCBI taxonomy): domain Eukaryota; kingdom Metazoa; phylum Chordata; class Mammalia; order Carnivora; family Mustelidae; genus Neogale; species Neogale vison. Next base: position 79,722,475 of record NC_058093.1, read on the forward strand.
ATACCCACCACCCAGTTACCTCCATCCTCTACCCTCCTCCCTTCTGTAACCCCCAGTTTGTTTCCTGGAGTCCAGAATCTCTCATGGTTTGTCTCCCTCTCTGATTTCTTCCCATTTAGTTTTCCCTCCCTTCCCCTGTGGTCTTCCATGGTATCGGTTATGTTCCACATATGATTGAAACCATATGATAATGGTCTTTCTCCACTTGATTTATTTCACTTAGCACAATCCCCTCCAATTCCACCCATGTTGATGCAAATGGTGAGTATTCATCTTTTCTGATGGCTGAGTAATATTCCATTGTATATATGAATCTCCACTTTAAGCTATTCAGTAATGATACTGCCCATATTGCTTCTGATTTTGTGCATATCCTTACATTTTGCCCAACAACTTTTTCTTTACACTCTTCTTTTATCCATGTCATGGTTCCTGCTTACTTAAAACTTTAGAGTACTTACTATTTTATCTAATGTGCCAATAATAGCTTCTTCTGTCCAGTGACTCTCACTCTCAACTCTTTGCTCATGTTACCAGCTACCCAATTTGGTGTAGGCTTATTTGGAACATTATTTTCCAGAATGTAATTCATAAAATCTCTGTGCTAGAATTTCCAAGGATGACCATGAAAGAAACAGTTTCCTGGGTCTATCTACCTGAATAAGAGATCAGGGCTCAGGGATAGGATCTGAATTTTTAATAAGCTCCCCAAATAATTCTTACATCTAGTAAAAATTGAGAGGACCTATGTTTGAGAGAGAACTTGACTCACCCAGCTATTCTTATTACCTGTTAAAGCAGAATTGGTTTTTTTTTTAATAACTAGACAAAAATTAAGTGTCTGTCTAGCTCCTGTACTTACTGTCCTTAAACAGTGAGAAACTGGATCAATATGCACAAGGATTCTAGAAAGATTTTTTTGGAAGTAAATTTATTGAAAACTTCATTTAGTCATTTGGTCTTTGTCAATAACTAGCTAGCTACATACATATCACTATATATATCTGTGTTAGATATTTGAGAAACATCGGGGAACAACCCAGTGTTTGAGACCCTAAGCAGGGTCCAGGTACAGGTATAAGCTATGTTATTTTTGAGCAAAATTGACCATGGCAGTAGAAGGATACTATATCAATGAGCAGGTCCTTTAGCCGAGTGGGAAGATTAATGAAAAGTAGCACATATGGTTCCATGTAATGGTTTCCAGATCCTGTACAACTCAAATATGTTAGGGTTAACCCACAGGGACATTACTGTATGATTAAATCCAGAGAACTGATATTTGTGTGTTTATATTTAATGACTTTAATTCCCTACCACCAGCACACATCTTCCCCTTTTCAGCTCTAAAAAACTCTGAAAACTGAAACCTTTTGGAAATGGAACAAACCCTCTTGGGCACCTATATCCTACTACACATATGTGGAATATTTATAATTCATATAATACCACTTAGAGTAGATTTTCACATGTTTTGCTATAGACATATCAATGTGTTAATTAGAGGATGCTATGTCAGACCTGTCCAGGGGTTTTATGTGATGTTTGGTATATACGTATTATTACAGTTCCAAAAATCTGAGCAATTCTGAAGTATGAAACACAACTCAGCCAGAGGGTTTGTGGACTTATATTAAGTATTGAAGAATTAAACAGTCTGTAAAACTTAACTACTACTCAATCAATTTTGTAATTGACCACATTTTAAAATTCCATTTAAAATAGTAGCGTACCTGGCTGTCTCAGTTAAAAGAGCATGTGACTTTTGACCTCGGAGTCATAAATTCGAATCCCATGTTGAGTGTAGAGATTACTTGCATAAATAAAACCTAAAAAATAGTGAAAAATTATTTCTCTTACAATTACCACTGATTCACAGCAATAAAAATATAACCTATGCAATTGACTAAAATGCTGAATTGATGGCCAAAGACAACTAAATTTAGGAGAAAATTCAGTGTGTGTGTATGTGTGTGTGTGTGTGTGTATGGGTATTCATCTGGATTATAAAGTATTATAGATTTATTAATAAATTGGTAAAAGACAATTTGGGACAACTAGATAAAGACAAACAAGATGAAAGAATTTGCTAAAATACCTATATTAGAAAATTTGAAGCAAGGAAGAAGCATTATAAAATGAAGATTGTTTTGGATATCAAAAGAAAGAGAAAAATGAATATTTTAGTATTAGAACCAACTCAATTATTTAAAGGGAAATTTAAAATAATGAAAATGTAATTGTGAAAATCACTAATATTTAATATACCAAAACAACTAAAAATTAGGGGAGAGTGAGCTTATAAGGCACAAAAGAGCACACTTAAGAGTCTTACTGAGAAAAACAATTGTTGTGGCTAGTATATTCTTTTAATTTTGTAATAACTGATCTTAACATTCTGTTTTAACATCTTGCTCTATTAGAATTTAATGTATTATTATAAGTAGAGGATAAAAAGGGCTTTTAATTCTTTAAATTTCCCACAACCACTTCATTATCAAAAATTAAGTGTTTTGAAGAAATAATCAACAAATTATAATTTTATTTACCTGTCAAGAAGACATTTCTTTCTTAGAAATTATTAATTATTAAGAGGACCTTTGAACACATTCTGTTAGCTGAATATAGACTAGTGTTATTACAGCAAGAATCACTTCCAGTTGTCATGAAACATGTCATAATTAATCACAACTTTTGGTGTTCCTTATCAAAAATAAATTGTTTTGTCCATTCTACTACTGCTTTTTGAATTAACACCTACTTATAGGGGATCATCATATGATTATTTTTTCTGGCAATATAATCCAAATTCTAATGCATTTTTTTATTCTCCAGTGAATTTTTTTTAACTCCTACTTCAAATTAAATGAGACCACCATGAAAATACATTTTTATTTAATCAATATTTCACATTGCCAACTCTTTCTGATCATTAAGTCAGTCACCTTGGTTTCATCTTTTGGTTAAATGGCTCTACAACTCATATGTTTTCATACATATTGATGAGAATATGCCCCAGTTAGGTAAGTAAAATATAAGGAACATATTAAGCTTGGGATTGGAGTAGAAAATTCATGTTTAAAATACAGAGATTTAATGTTTGGAGAATAACCAATGGGGTACAAATAAGCTCAATTTTCTTGCAAGCATCCCTGCCTATTAGTCAATGTCAAATCTTCTTTAAACTTAGGTGAAATCCCTTATAATCTATGTATTTTTATGTGAGAGGGTATTTGACTTTTTATATATCTAAAAATATCCTTTAAATATCGGTATTCTTACCAAGTTCACTAAAGCACTGAGCAATATAAACTTGAAAAAATAAGCCGTTAGGCCAATAGCTTTCAGGACTTCAGTGAAGTTTTGGGGAGTTTGGTATAAGGTTCTCTAGCCTAGATTGGTGCTTTCTACTTTTAAAGTGTATATTAATCACTGGGGACCTTGTTAAAGTGCTGATTCTAATTTAGTAAGCTGGGAGAGGGACCTGAGAGTCTATTTCTAACAGGTTCTCAGGTGATCCCTATGCTGCTGTCCTGTGGCCCACACCGAGGTTTCTACAGCCTTGTACCTCAGAGTCTGATGGGTTGGCTTGTGGATCCTAATGTTGCATTTCTGAAAATGATTTTATAATTAGTCTGTGGCAAGCCCTGGGTACCGAGATTTTTTTCTCACATTTTTTAGGTGATCTCCGGTGCAACCAAGTGTTGAGGAACACTGCTCAAGAGTGAAGTAGTGATTTAGAACATTTTACAAAACTTCTAAGAAGTTCTGATGACTAAAATTGTGAAAGTTCATCTCCTTCAGGGCTCTTAGGGTCTGTAACTTACATGCTTTTAATGGTTGCCATGCAAACAAGAAAACCTCTGAAGTCCAACTATAGTCTTGAAATAAGAGCACACTTTTGGAAAATAATACTTTTAAGTGAGACAAATTGACCCTTAGGATCAAGTTATTAATGTTCATTGTCCCTTCTCTATCATCAGTAGACATCAGTGGGTGGATTAGTGTAAGAGCAGCAAATGAATACTTTGTGTGGTTATAACTGTACTAAATGGGAATATTTCTTGAAACCATTTGCACAACTTTAATGTACCTGTGATTTAGTCATCTCCTTGGAGTGCAATTTTAAACTGTTACTCCCTTGGTTTAGAAATCTGTATGTGGTTTATGACCCGGTTAGTTTAAATTGATTCTTTCCCTGTGTACCCAATTAGCCATTATGCTTTTCAGAGCCCAAAGGGGGAAGAAGTGTATTGGTGGTAGGGGATTGAAGTCATTAAATACAAAAACACAAAGACAAACAAAAACAAAATAAAACCCAAACCAACTTCTCATTCGTTACCTTAGAAAGCCTACCACAAACATTGTTAGTTAAATTACTGTCTTGTTTGTTTTATATGGAAACTTCATCTGTGTTTACAGCTTCTATACTTGCTAACTGTCAGTTGGCAGTGGAATCCTTAATTCAGCCCATAATCCAACTTCCTTCCCCTTTCCTTTCTTGTAGCTAAATGTTGATCCTTGCATTTCTTCCCTCTGGAGAACTGGAACTTTATTGTGCTTTTTATGCTTTAAACCCTATTTTCAGGTTAATTATTATAAAAATCGCCACTTATAAAATATGCAGTCTAGATGTAGTGATACCTTCTCATATTATTAGACCTTAATACCTTCTTTTTTTTTTTAAGATTTTATTTATTTATCAGAGAGAGAGAGGGAGAGAGAGCGAGCACAGGCAGACAGAATGGCAGGCAGAGGCAGAGGGGGAAGCAGGTTCCCCGCTGAGCAGGAGCCCGATGTGGGACTCGATCCCAGGACCCTGGGACCATGACCTGAGCCGAAGGCAGCTGCTTAACCAACTGAGCCACCCAGGCGTCCCAAGACCTTAATACCTTTTAAACTTAAGGCAAACAAATGACTTTCAGTGAGTATAAAATGAGGCATCCTGAAAGACTGTGGAAATCATGTGGCATAGAGTGAACTTTTAGTAGTATTGATTTCATATTAATCCGTATACTTAGCTGAACCCTGCTGTGGTTCATAATAAACTGTGTTATTTGGGGGAAACTTGGATACTACCATTCTGGTAAAACTGTCCACATTTCAGTCCCAGGTTTCCCCCTTTTACCAACATAAAAACTCTGTCCCAGAGTAGCTCAAGCAGAGTCTAGAAAATGAGCACCAAGGACAAGGGGGAAGCGACATGGTTTGCTATTGCTTCCATAACAAAGTACCCTGGACTGGCTGGCGTAAACAGACATGTATTGCCTTGTGGTTCTGAGATCCAGGTGTTGGCCGGGATGGTTCTTTCTGAGGGTTGTGAGAAAGTATCTGTTCCACACCCCTTTCCTGGTTTCTGGTGCTTTGCCGGCAGTCACTGCTGTTCGTTGGCTTGTGGATACATTACCCAGATCTCTGTTGTGATGTTCATGTGCAGCTCTCCCTGTGTGTCTCTGTCTCTAAACTTCTTTTCCAGGAACACCAGTCACTCTGGATTAGGGCCCACTCTAATGACCTCATTCTAACTTGATTACGTCTATAAAAATGCTGCTTTCTGAGGCGCCTGGGTGGCTCAGTCCTTCAGCATCTGCCTTCAGCTCAGGTCATGATCCCAGGGTCCTGGGATGGAACGCCGCAGGGGGCTCTCTGTTCAGCTGGAAGCCTGCTTCTCCCTCTCTCACTCCCCCTGTTTGTGTTTTCTTTCTCTCTGTCTCTCTCTTCAAATAAATAAATAAATAAATAAAATCTTTAAAAAAAAATACTGCTTTCAAAGAAGGCCACATTATGAGCTACTAAGGATTAGGACTTCAAGATAGGAATTTTGGAGTAGCACATTTCAACACACGACACAAAACAATTTTGAGTTCATCTATTCCTCGGTTGAAAACTCAGCTACAACAGCAAAAGGAGACTGAAAATCACTGATTCTTTTAGGAGAACTGTAGATACCTGACTTCCATTAGGACCTTGGTCAAGACTGACTGTGAACTAACATTCATCAAACATTGACTGTATGGTGGGCATTCGTCTGTGTGCCCTACATCGTCTGTGCCACCCAGCCACGCAAGGAGTTCATTGTAAACAGGAGGAAACTCAAACACAGAGAAGTTATTTGCTCAGGGTCACAGAGGAAGAGGCAGAATCAAATTTCAAATTCAGAAAATCTAATCTTAGAGGCTCAGATTCATAGTCACAGTGGGAGACTGCCGGAAATGATCTGCCTCTTCCGGAAGGAGACTCCCTGTTGATTGAGCATTTAGGGATCTCAAAGGTTTCTGGCTAGGGATCATAGCCCATTGCTTTTGTTATGTTTAAACGAAAAACTTTCTGTGTGACAGAGACTAAATAGTAAACACTATTGAAATCTTCTTAGTTTGATATACTTGGTGTGGCTTTTGACTGATTTATTTAGGACCCTTAATTATATGAATTAAAGTGAAAGTAAAATGTGAAAAATTCTACAGAAACCACTAAATTGAAAAGTACTTTAAAAAGAGTCTTGTTTCAAATTCAAAAAAGACATTAAAGTCGAGAAGGAAAAAAAAAAAGATATTAAATCCCTTTACAGAATATAGGTAATTGAGAAATTAGTTAAAGGGCAATTTAAGCCACTGCCCTTTGCAGTGAGTACAGTGGACTCAAGGCAAAAACAGAACACCTAGAAGGATCCTTCCTGGTTGTCAGAAGAATTATGCTCCTTGCCTCACTGAGGTTATTTTCTTCTCTGCTGTCTATCCTTCAGTTGGAATCAGACATGGAGAGATCAGTTACAGGGGCCACTGTGCATATGGTAAAGAGTGATTTGAAGACATTTCTTCAGAGGCAGCAAAGCTCAAGACAGAATAACAGATTCGTTTCTAATGAAAGGGAGTTGGGAATTACCTAATTAGTGCCTTTCTAAAGAGGTGGCAAATGTGACACTGGAGCCCTTTGGGAATCCAGGACAGCAAAAAAGGGAGAACATGTAGTTTCGAGTAGCAGGCCTAGTCTGACACATGAAAAACTAAAATAGTACAAGTCCTAAAGTCATGTAAGTATATGCGTAGAGTAATGATAACTATTTATTTTGTTCTAAGTGCCTCGTTCTTTTCTCCTTCTCTTAAATAACATTCATTATGAACATTTATGTTAATTTCTATGTGGTAGTGGCTATCGTGTTCTATTTTTCATTTACTTGGATCAAGGAACTGCATTAGAACCTGCCTTTGTAGCATTCACAAATATTGGTAGGAAGAGGTCAAAAACAGTATGGAAAAGAAAAAATATATATATTTTAAATGAGTGAAGGATGGCAGTCAGGGAAGGAAACAGGTCAGTCTTAGGTAGACAAGTTGGTAACAAACTACACAGAATAAAGTTCAGGTTAGGCAGGGGTTCACAAATCATGCAAGTGCATAAGAACCATGTGTTTGAAAATACTGCAAGTAGAGAAAACAATTTTGTCAAATATCCAGGCAAGTAAGAAATTGAAGATCTGTCAGCAGTAAAGGAGCAAGACAAAGCAGCAGGAAAAAACAAGAACTTATTGGCAGAGAAGGACCTTGATAAGTGAGGCAAAGACCTGTTTTAGTCTAGAACTTGCCTTTGTTTCCTGTGGATCAGGAACTAATCTATAAGAATGGCTTGCCTAAGGCTTGTAGGAGGAGAGAATTAAGGACATTACATTAGTAAAACACTTGGGGAAAAAAAAAACTGCAAAAAATTTTAAACAAAAAATAGACATATTTCTTTGCATATATTAGGCTCTCTTAAACTTTTTCCAAAAATACAAGTAAGGAAAAAAAAAAAGACTACATAGTTTCAAAAGGCCATTTAATGGAAAGGCCATGTATAATTTAGACTTTTATTTTTCTTTTAACTATATCCTCAACAATAAAATTGAAAACACTAATTTGAAAAAGTATGTATACCTTTTTTTGTTGTAGCAATATTTACAATAGCCACGATATGGAAACAACTTAAGTGTTCATCATAGAGAAATATGTAAGGAAGGGGTGTGTGTGTGTGTGTGTGTGTGTGTGTGTGTGTGATGAAATACTATGCAGCCATAAAGAAGGATGAGCTCATGTCATTTGAGACAACATAGGTGGACCTCAGGATCTTATGCTAAGTGAAATAAGTTGGACTGTGAAAGACAAATGCCATATGATTTCACTCATGAGTGTAATCTAAAAAAATTAATAAACAAAAAGCAGAATCAGATCTATAGATACAGAGAACAGACAGATGATTGCTAGAGAAGGGGTTGGGGGTTGGGCAAAATAGGTAAAGGAGTAAGGGTTTCAGTTATAGAATGAATAAGTCTTGGAAATAAAAGCACAAAATAAGAAGTTTGGTCAATGATATGTAATAGTGATATATTGGGACAGATGATAACCACACTTGTTGTGAACATAGCATAATATCTAAACTTGTCGAATCACTATGTTGTGTACCTGAACCTGATGTAACATTGTATGTCAACTAGACTTAGTTTAAAAAAAAAATTTTTTTTTTAAATATAAGGTAAGTTAGACTCCATCTGAAATTCCATCTTGGCTCTTTCCCCTGCTGCACTTGGAAGCAGCCTGCTTTGTTGGGTTGCTCTTCTTAGCCTGAACCATACCATAGAACACAATTTCAGGTTTCACTGGAGCTACATTAATTTTTGTGTATCCTATATTCAGTCACCAAGATGTTGTCTCACTAAAGTGAAAAACAAATTCATTGTAATTATCTAATATTAGTGTGAATAAACACCCGATGGCAAGTTTGTAAAGGCAAAATGCCAATAGATACTGATTCTAATGACAGAAAATTGTAAAGCACTCAGAGGGTAGGAATCTGGACTTGAGTTTTTTCACAATCTGGTATCAACCTACTTCTCTGGTCTGATCACTGGTTATTCATTTTATTAAACAGTAACCAGTGCTCTTGCAGAACAAAAACTGACATCTTGCCCTGTTGCTATTAAGGGTAAGCCATATAAATTATATCCCACAGTTAGGAAGAAGTGGAGCTTTGTGCCCTGAAATGAACAATAACTACAACAAAAATCAGAGTCACCCTGTCTTATTCACATTTCTCTTTGGTTGCTGACTCCCTAATAAAAACATATTTATCTGTGACTTTTCAAATGTTAATATCTGAAGAGAGATAATGATCTTTGTGAATATAATAATATGAGAAAATTCCTGTGTGATCAACATGAACTGAGAAGCAATATTGATGATACTGTGTTTCTTATCCTTTAAACAAGTATGTTTTTGAAAACAAGTATATTTTTTAAAAAATTATTTGACAAGTCAATTTCTTACTGCTATGCTCTCTTGCAAATTTTTTTGTGAATGCTTTGCTATTTCTTATACTGAGACATTCTTGAACATTTTTCTGTTTCTCCTGGGTTCCCTGCCCATGATCTACACTTTCTTACTCTGTGTTTGGTTTATCTTGTTAACTTTTCCTGGATCTTTTCCCTCTTTTCCATCTAGCAAACTCCTATCCTTTCTTCTTCTACATGACCCAGAGTTAAATGTTGCCACTTCTGTAAAAGTTTAAGTTTTCCCTCATGCTAATCCCTCCTTCCAGTATGTTCAATACTCTTTTGTTAAACCTACATTATCTTATTACTACTTGGTTATTATTTTAAAATATCTACTTATCATGATTGTATCTGGAATAGCAGATATTAATAACTGTTGATATGTGCTTATTAGTGGCCCTGTGAGAGAAACTTTGGAAAATAATACCAAATTTAACATTTTGATAATGATCTTGTCTGCCCATGTATTAAGTATGATCTTTCTCAAATCTATATAATTCACATAAGGTTATCTTTATTTATTTACTTTACAGAGCCAGAGAGAGAGATCACAAGTAGGCAGAAATGCAGGCAGAGAGAGAGGGGGAAGCAGGCTCCCTGCCAACCAGAAAGCCCTATGTGGGGCTTGATCCCAGGATCCTGAGATCATGACCTGAGTGAAAAGGCAGAGGCTTAGCCCACTGAGCCACCCAGGTGCCCCAAGGTTATCTTTAAATAGAAATGTATAGTTGTAAAATAAATATGTTAAATATTTTACTATTGACTTTGCTTAGCCTAAAAATATCATCTTTTAAAAATATAATATCCTGGGGTGCCTGGGTGGGTCAATCAGTTAAGTGGCTGCCTTCAGCATGGGTCATGATCTGAGGATCCTGAGATTGAGCCCCACATTGGGCTCCCTGCTTGGCAGGGAGTCCGCTTCTCCCTTTCCCTCTGCCTGCTCTGCCTACTTGTGATCTCTATCTCACTATTATACAAATAAATAAGATCTTTGGGGAAAAATATAATATCCTGAATATCTTACCATCTTCTACTCAGTTAAAGGGTTCCCTGCTATTGACTATATGCCTCAGTAATAAGAATAAGAGAATTAAATTAGGTATAATTTTTTCTTGTTTAATTTCTTTACTGTATTTGTGGTTGTGAGAGAGAGAGGAACCAGTTTGCAGAACACTAAAGACCTATGAAATAAATTTATTTCTAATAAGATACTAATTTGAAATGAATACTTATATTTATGTAAAATATAAACATTAATTCACATATAATGAACATTTGACCAACATATATTCCATAATTGGCTTGGTGGTAAGCTCTGTGTTACTACTTTTACAGATGAATAACACTATCCAACTCAGAATAAGAATTCAGCAGTTGAATAATGCTCTGTTTTGACTCAAGGAAGCTTTGAGTGGTTTATTACATGAGTGCTAGCATCAGTTGTCCTGCCCAAATACCAACTTTGTTTCTTACACTTTACATGCCCTTAGTCACTGATTGAAATTTGCTGTGCTTTACTTTTGCCATAATATTTTAAGAGGAACATAGAGAAGGATCTGATACAAAGAAAGCCCTCAGTGTTAGCTTTAATTATTTTAGCCAATAAATAATCACATATTTACAGAAAAATGTTCACAGAAAATTTTCTGTTTTACTGATTATGTTATTATGCATACATTTCCCACATTTTGAATCACAAGCCAATTCAGAAATCTCCAGAACTGGTTCAATTTGGTATAAGATATTCCTATTTCTTTTCTTTTCTTTCTTTCTTTCTTTTTTTTTTTTTTAAGATTTTATTTATTTATTTGACAGAGAAAGATCATAAGCAGGCAGAGAGGCAGGCAGAGAGAGAGAGAAGCAGACTCCCTGCTGAGCAAAGATCCCAATGTGGGGCTCGATCCCAGGACCCTGAGATCATGACCTGAGCCGAAGGCAGCAGTTTAACCCACTGAGCCACCCAGGTGCCCTGGTACTCCTATTTTGGAGTATTTGATTTTACTATAAGAATTGCTCAGAGGCTCCTTTTTGGCCACTGATTATTCAGTGCTCATGACTAAAATTCCAAATTTTGTTTCTTATAGGTAACTTTTATTTTAATTTTAATTAAGAATTTCTATCACATTAATAGAAAGTTGAATGATTTGGTGTCTGTATTTTATTGAGCAACTCTTAGTATAGGCAACATCAGTGATTACATCTGTAATTCAGTACAGAGAATCTCAGATTCAGTCTCCAGATCAATGGATGTGTTCGTTTTAATCTTGCTTTAAAATACTTATCTAGGGGCGCCTATATAAGTGGCTTAGTTGGTTAAGCACTGTCAAAGAAATGAATAAATAAAATCTAAAATAAAATACTCATCTAATACCAGTTCACAAGGAGTTAATAAGTATGACCAATTACAGTTTTTAAAACTTATCATATGGAAAATGAAATATGGATAATAACCCATTATCTTCCTTTATATCTATCACAAAATAGCACACATCTAGAAAGATATTAGTGACAATGCTCCAGGTTGTCAAATTCATCTTAGTGATTTTTTTTCTTTTTAAGATTTTGGAAAAAAATCAGGAAAAAAAGCACAAACAAAAATTCACACGAATGAAATTGGTAGGAGTTTAGAACAGGAGAGTACAGATCATTCATTATATGGACCAAACTACCATGAAAACCAATAATGGGCATTTTGTGCTTCTACTGATTCTGCATAGTCTATCTAGAAACAAGACTTTGGTCATATGTCTTAGTATCATAATTGTGAGTTGCCTATGGCACTATCTGTTGCCACAATGTTTCGACTATAAAACAAACACTTGAATGCCCAAATTCTAATTAACTAATTCTCTCTCTCTCTCTCTCTCTCTCACACACACACACACACACACACACACACATTCCAGAGGCAATTTCCATGGCTTCAAGACAATGGTCAAGTCACTGAACTTTTAATTTCTACTCTTGGATTATAATGTCTCTTTATAAGGAAGGGTGCTATTTCCAGTTTAATTCAGTTTAGTGAAGTAGTATTTATATTAATGTTACTTAAGAAGAGATATAACACCTTGGGATTCCAACTAATCTGACAAGTTTAAGTTACTAAATTTAACATAGTGTCATGGTCATTCTAGTCAGGCCCAAAAGAATTTAGTATAGCAATGTAAGGGCTACTGTCAAACCTGGGGTTATTCTGGGCCCAAGTACCACTTGGAGACTCTCTGAAAATTTGTCTTTACATTGCGACCCAAAACAACAAAAGATCTTTTAAAAACATTGAACAATTTTCCAGAGATACAAAGCATTAAAGAATAATTAATTATGACAGAAAATGAAGTGTAAACTAAATCCAAATTAGTGCGTTTGGCATATGGAATGGATTGGAACACTTGTTGGAAGGTAATGTGCTCTAGACTAGCAACGTATTAAACTCGGGGAAGGTAATGGTGACTATAAAGCATCTACTCATGCATGAACCAAAACTAAGCTAGAAGAGCAGAGTCTCACTTTCCAATGGTCTGAGAAAAGTAGGTTTGATGAGATTTTTCTTATTTTATTCATTCCCCCATGAGTCTGCCTTTATAGTTATTTCTACAAGTAGTGCTGGCTTAATGCAAGATAGTCTAAACTTATTTTTGAGAGTGTCAAATATGTATGCTTTAAGCTGAAGTATAATCCTACTCTGGACAAGATCCCCAATATAGACAAGATTTTCCTAGAAAAAATACTTTGAATAAAATATTTCATTTCATGATATTGGAGTTTTATAGCATGATATTGGAATTTTAATAGTTTATTAAGATTATAAGAATCAAGGGCTCCTGGGTGGCTCAGTTGGTTAAATGACTGCCTTCAGCTCAGGTTATGATCCTGGAGTCCCAGGATCAAGCTCAGCATCAGGCCCCCTGCACAGCAGGGATTCTGCTTCCCCCTCGGACCTCCCCCCTCATGTTCTCTCTTTCCCTCATAAATAAATAAAATCTTTAAAAAAAAGATTATAAACATCTACACTAGATAATGTAGGAAAAACGAGAAAAAAAATAAGTATAAGAAATGTACAAAAATGTTATGTCCTTCAAATACAGCAAACTATAATTTAGCATGATTGTTAGCAACTGGTAGAATGTTAAAAAACAAAATAGTACAGGAATTAGGATATTAGAACCCCAAAGAAGTGAAGTCCTCTGTAGTGATAATTTTTAGAAGTCTTATTTTATAAAAAGCATCATATATGTATTTTGTTTCCTTCCAATAAATTCATATTTAAAAAATTCTTACAATATGGTAATATGGTATTAAAGAAGAGAAATTTTAAATTACTAAAATTTAACCATCTTGGTATTCAGCAAAATTTCATAATTTCATACATCCAAGTATGTTTATATTCATGCAAACATATATACACATATACTCTGTCTCTCATACATACACACACACACACACACACCCTTATACCCACAAATGGAAACAAAGAACATATTGTTTCTTACTGTATCAATTGTTCCCTCTCCCCTAGCCCTTTCTATTATCACCCTTTCCTCCAACAAGTAATCTATGATGGTAATTTGTTGTGGATCACTTTACCTTCTTTCAATAATGATATGACTATACATTAATTTTACAAATATAGGATTTGTATTTGTCTTATAAATATAGGAAATGTAAAATATATATTCTACTCTGTTATCCTGCTTTATCATTCTTTTTTTAGTTGGAAGAGGGTTTGAAAATGAATTGTAGAAATCACTCCCTTTCAAATAGCATACATTATTTTTATTCTATTGTATAAATTAATTACTATTTATTCAAGTTATCTCTATAAAACATTCTGATTTTTCTCTCTACTTTCTTCACATGTGAATGTTTCCATAAGGTTTTATTTACCTAATAGGAAGATTGCCCCATTTACTTTCAATTTTAATATCTATTACTAGATTTACTTTCAAAAATTTTTGAAAAATCACATTTTTATCAGCAATATACTGAGAATATCCCTTTTCCCTGAATATCACTCAACGGTGGCTGATTTTTTTTTTTTTGTAAAAAATGATATCTCATGTTTACTTTAAATTAACTAGTGTGAAATTGAACATCTTTTCTTATGCTTTTGGCTGTTGTATTTCTGTTTCTTTGAATTGACTAATAGGCTTTTTGACTTTTTCTGAAAAGTTCTTTGTCTTTTAATCTTTGAAGAAGAGTTTTGAATATTATATATATCATTTTGATCAGTTTGCGCCAAGAATATTTTTCTTTAACTTGTCATTTTGGTGTTTTTTTCCTGTCTTTTATTCTTTCAATTAATTTTTTATTTATATTAATGTTTATCTTTGCTTCTATAGTTTTGGGTTTCTGATTTGCTAAAACTCTCCCAACAGCTAAGATATACTCTTTAATTATTCTTCTGAAGTATATTATTTTATACATTTTATTGTATACATGTGTATACATTTTAACATGTATACAAATTATATTACTTATATATTCTTCTAAAATGTGTAATGCATAAATGTGTTATTGTATTATTTGTTTATTCAGATATAAGTTAAGGTGCAGTTTTATAATATTTAACAAAATATAGATTATTTTAAAATATTAAGATATATTGCTAAATTCTATTTTAATCTATTATCTATTTGCCTTTTCCTGAACCAGTATCATCTACAGTACATGCGTGCACATGTGCACACACACACACACACACACACACACATATACACACATACACTCCTTCCTGTTAGAACATATGATTAAGGAAGCTGGCACAATGTTGACATCCTGGCTGAGTAAATTACTACATGTGTGACATTTGATAAATCATGAAAACAAAAATCTGTGCTTCAAATTCCTTATAAAGTATAATACCAACATATAATAATATATAGTATCAAACATACAATTGATTACAATAGCATAACACTACATATGCCTGTACAAGTATCACATGAGCTAATTTATGTATTTTATTCATTTAAAACTGTTTTTGTTCATCTGCATTTTTTCAACTTTCACTTTTTTTACCTTTGCCTACCTCATAGATTTCTGATTTCCTTTTTCTCTCTAGGTAGTGTAGTGGATACTGTGCTGTTTCATGTGGGTGTTCCTGGTAGGACAGAAACACTCATTTCCCCACATGCTGGGCATGTTGGCATCAATGTTTCTCAGTTAAGGGTCTGCAGGACTTGCCCTCAGCTTAAAAGTTACCTTACCTCATTCTCCTTCCAATTGCTCTTTGATGAGGAAATATAAAATTTGTGCTTCCTGTCCATTTCAGAACAAATATTAAGGGTCATTCCAGTTCCACAGTTCCCTATAGAATTGGCTGAAGCCTGAAGTTCCACTTCGTCTGTTGCCCAGTCCTGTTTCCTTCACTCCCTACAGTTGTTGGTCCTAAAATATCCACTAATATACTTTCTGCAGGTAAATCTCCATCTCAAAACCTGCATCTCAGCCATTCCTTCCTAGGATGGGTAGTGACTCCATGATTTTAACTCACATGGCTTATGTTAGTGATAGATTTTGTCTTTCAATATCTCAAAACATCCTTTTTCTGTTCTGACTGAAGAATGTTCTCTCTGCTACATATCATATTTCTAATCCATAATTGTGTTTAGAGACATTTTGTCTACTTCATTTCCAGGTTATGATTCTCTTTTTAGGTTCATACATTAAATTTTTAATTAGGAATTTCCATGTTTTCTGGAATATTTGTCTTCAATTGAATCTTTCATGTATGCTGTCATTATTTTAAAAAATATTTTCTTTTGTCTGCTCTGAATATTTTACTTCACTTAGTGCTACCTGTTTTACTAGATCTGCTTAGGTAATGGCAGAACACTGAACACCAAAAGCCAAGCATTCCCTGAGGACCATGGAACTTTCATTTTTACACAAGTGACCCCAGAGGTCTATCCATACTTTTGTCAGGATAAGAGCTTGCCAACATCTTTTCCTCATATCCTAGCAGAGAAGACACATCCATTGCTTGCCTTTCCAGTGGGCCTCATCATGACCATGGCTGATTTTCTCAGATCTCTTTTCATCAGCATTGAGCTTGGCTGGAACTTCAGAAATGCTTTCCTGGGCTGTTGTCTTGAGACCAGAAATAAAAATATGTGTATTTTTATGGTCATTTAAATGCATTTTGATATCTTATTTCCAAATATGTCCAGTGTATAGACAATGTACTGAAGAATAACCAATGACTACAAAGTTGCCTACTTTAGCAGTATAAAAGTAAGGATTCAGCTTTTTGTTGTTGAAGTTTAGTTGACACACAATGTTATCTTAGTTTCAGGTATACAACATAGTGATTCCACAGCTTAATACATTACATTATGCTCACTACGATAAGTGTACTTTCCATTTGTCACCATGCAACATTATTACAATATAATTGACTATAATCCCTATGCTGTAATTTTCATTCCTGTGATTTATTTATTTTATAACTGGAAGTTTATAGTTTACTTTTATAATGTGATATTAAAGGAAGTATAGAGGTAAAGGAAATTCAGACATGTTAATTTTTAATATTATAAAACAGGAAGATTAACAATACAGGAATACTAGTCAGAATATAAAATAGATATTTATGTACACTGATTCAAGTTTCAAGGACCATATATGGAGAAATTAATGATAGAACTGTTATTAAAAATTGAAAGCTGAGAAGAGGAGCAAGTGAACTATAGTCTCATTTTTCTTAGCAAGAATTCTAAAGAAAACATCAAAAATTATGTCATAAATATCATGATAAGATTATTATACAGTTGTAGAAGATTTCCATCAAAACATTAAAATTGCAAGTTTTTACAAAGTGGTGGCCCCTGTGTAGTGACACAAGAGTATGGATTTGGGAATAGTTGCTTTTCTCCCTGGCCCCTCTGTACTTATACATAGTTTAATTTGTAAAAAGAAAAGTCTCATAAATATTAATTATAATGTTTAAAACAAAGAAATCTCTAGAATGGAATTTCAGAAAACGTGGCATCTATGTGGTAACGGCAGTATGCTTGTAGTAATAACTGGTGCCTTATCTCTAATTTCAAGGTAAAAAAAATCATTTATATAAGTATAAAAGTGATATCACCATAGGTGAACATGATGCTGAAGTCCTTAAAATGTGCATTCCCATCTAATGGAGTTATGTTCCCCAATTGGTTATTAATATGCAGGGCAGGGACCCCTAGGTAGCTCATTCAGTTAAGCGTCTTCCTTAGGCTCAGGTCATGATCCCAGGGTCCTGGGATCTAGCATCACATGGGGCTCCTTGATCGACAGGGAGCCTGCTTCTCCCTCTGCCTGCTGCTCCCCCTGCTTGTGCTCTCTTTCTCTCTCTCTGACAGATAAATAAATAAATAAATAAATAAATAAAATCTTTAATATCCAGGGCATTCAGTAGGGTGTGGAAGGAAGCAGAGCCATGCAGAAGGAGAATCTGACCTGTGATGTAGTCTTAAAGAAGGCTCCAATCTGCCTAACAATTGGCTCTGAGCTTGGCTGTCTCTTTAGCATTGTATTAAGTTGATTCACCAGATGTGGACTGCTTGGAGAAAGAGATGTGACATTAGGCAAGGCTGATATCTTTAGCTATGGCAGTTCCTGAAGAGGACAGACAGCTGAAAGCAACGTTCTGAAAGGCCTTCCAATGCCTAAGGCAATGTCATTTTTCTTGAAGGGGGATCTGAGTGATGCATCAACACAGTTTATGTCTTGTGTAGTTCACGTCCCTTGCTTCACGTAGTTCATGTAATTAGGAGGTTCAGGCTTCTGGTGAGCATTACTTCCAGAGGGATATTTAAAAGAGGAAAGTTAGTGGATCCAACAACAGCTCCTACCACTAAAGCTGGTCTCAGGTATGCAAATAAAACTCTGTCTCTCCTATCCTTTCTAGTTTTGTCTCAGCTAATACGCTGTTCATCTCAGAGTTACTTGTAGGCATTTCCCTGGGCCATTACCAGACACTAATGAGGTCTGGGTTGTTGCCACTGTCTATGTACCTTAGAATTTGGGAAAAGGACTACCAGTGTGTTTCTGTAGATCAACTGGGTGTTACACATACTCCTCCCTATTCCATATGTAATAATAGTCTTACCTACTACTAATGATAGGAACAGTTACTCCTGCCGAGATAGCTTGCTTTCTTCTTGCCAGCTGGTCTCTTGGAATGAGGATTCTAAAATACTCAGCTCGATATTGTAGCTTCTGATTCAGTAGGACTCTTGCTGGTGCTCCCAGTGGAACTGTTCCACTATAGGAGTCACGATCTCTCATCTGCAGAGCCAGAGTTGCAAGAAAAAGAAATAGAAATTCTCCAAGTAGGTCACTGATTGTGATGGTAAGCAGAACCACTCTTGCTTCCACTGTTTGATTCATGTCTTCTACTTACTGGGGTTACTGCACTAAATAAAATTTAATGTGTGTTGTACTGTGTCCTGGAGAATCGTGCCCATCTTACTGACTCCATCCAACAGTCTGTTCCATTACTTTACCAGGCACTTATGGGTGATGCTCTATGTGATATAAAATTGGATTTTATGTCTCATTCGGTGTTTTGTGGATCTCTATGTTAAATATTCTATAAGCCCTCTGAGGTCAACACTTTCTGGTGGGCATTAACTTGTGATTCAAAGATTTCACACTTTGCACCAATTCCCCTATGTCCACCCACATATAATTACCCCAGATTTTCTTACCTCAGATTTTACAATCCCTTGCTTTCCAGATTCCTGACCAAGCCAATTGCCTTGCCTGTTATTATAGCCTCTGTAGTCTTAACTACTCAAGGTGATCAGGTTCTCCTAGTAAAATGCCTCAAGTTCTATTCATGAGAAAAATTTCCCTCACTATTCTCTTTCAAGGCCATCCCTGAGTAAAGATGCAGGGCGGCTATCATTGATTTTTGGCTTGTGCCCACATACAGACTCAACTCTTCTGTGAACCAGGCTGGGAGTTTCGTTCTTCTTTCATCTGGTCGTATGTGATCTCCTAGGCATGGCTATAGCTGTGAGATGAGAGGGAGCCTCTGGTGCAAGTGCAGAGAGGACATGGTGGGGCTGGGCTCTGTGCTGACAGAACTAGCTTACTCTCTCTGATCTTCAATCTATACAAAGACAAAAGGTCATTATTCTTTCAGCATTGAAACCAATTGATTGAGAAAGAGCTTCAGTTCACAGGAGAAAGGGCTTTGTAGAGCCACTTAACGTTAGCAAGTAAGATCCAATTGTATTGAAAGCATCCCTCACCCCCCCACCCAAAAGCACATATGTCCTAGCTAGCATGGAATAGGTAGTGGAGAATAGTTGGATTTCAGAACTGGAGCTGAGAAGGGTATAGGAAGGACACAAATGCTCAGATTGTTTCTCTCAGAGGCTATGTGGTCACCTGTGCATCTTATTGGAAATCTTGTCTCCTCTCGAGTTTTTCCTATTCACTTAATGTTTTGTTTTGTTTTTGTTTTCTTTTAAGTTTCCTGCTAAAGTAACCCTCCTGCTAAATAAGTCTGGATGATTTCTGAAGACAGGGAGACTTGAATTTATACTTCAAAGGAAACCTAAGCTCTTTCAAGAAGTGAAAGAGCATGAACAAACCTGTTACATGACACTTTGCTCTTCTCAGACCACTAAAGACAGGTAAGCAGAAGAGCACAGGTAAATTGTGTCACTCTTCTGATCTGCAAGAATCAGAAAAGACAGACAAGTATTACTATGGAATATTCATCTCTGTTCTTTTAAAAATTTTTAGAGATAAAATACAGCTTCTTTTCTTATCACAGAAAAATAGTGAGGCAATGTAACATTACTTTCCAGATTATAAGAAATTGGTAAATTATACAAGATTTTCTTGTAGATGAGGAGAAATTAGAATAGTACTGCATTGAAATTACAATAACTATTATCTAATCATTTTAGAGATTCAGGACTGAGTGGGAAGTTTGGTATGAGTGAAGAAGTGTTACAATTAGATGAGAAAATTAATACAAATAATTCTTGCCTTTCTAGCTCAGAATGGGGCAAGTTATACTAAATTTGGAGAACAAAAGAATGGGATTTGCACTAAGGGTCATTTATTACATTGAAAGAGTCACATAGAAAACATTTAACATGTAAAGGTGATTAAGAGTCACAAACTTCCAGTTATAAAGTAAATAAATCATGAGATGTAATGTATGGCATAGGGAAATATAATCAATATTATTGTAATAATTTTGTATGGTGACAGATGTTAATTACACCTATTGTGATCATTTTGTAATGTATAAAAATATTGAATCATTCTCTTGTACAGCTGAAAGTAATATAATCTATAAAAAAGTATGTTAATTCTAATTCAATAAAAAATAAGTAAAATGTTTAAAACTGGGTTTTAATTCACATTAAGAACCCTTTTTATTATTAGAGTATAAACTTTTGAGGACCAGAATTATTATTATTATTATTTTTTTATGGACTTCTGTTTCTTCTCCCTGTAATACATTCTGGCCCACAGTAATTGTTAAAAATATTGCTTCAGGGCGCCTGGGTGGCTCAGTGGGTTAAGCCGCTGCCTTCGGCTCAGGTCATGATCTCAGGGTCCTGGGATCAAGTCCCGCATCGGGCTCTCTGCTCAGCAGGGAGCCTGCTTCCTCCTCTCTTTCTCTGCCTGCCTCTCTGCCTACTTGTGATCTCTCTCTGTCAAATAAATAAATAAATAAATAATCTTAAAAAAAAAAATTGCTTCAATAAATAAATATTGATTGTTAATAAGTTAATAAAGCTCTCTTTAAATAGGTTACAAAATGTTGAGTTAAACAAGATAAAATTACTGTCATGACTACCATTTTTCACAGAACTTCTATTATGTCAATATACATTACATAATTCAAGGGTATTTCTCATACTTGATCACATAACCTATGTCTTGCAGTGCATTTAAAAGAGAAAAAAATTAACATTCATATTCATCAAATTGTGTTATTGCTTGACCAATAGAGACATTTATAATAATATTTTGTAGATATACACATTTTGTCTTTTTTGATAATTCCAAGGGGAGGGGGGCATTTTCAAGTGTGCATGTACTACAGTTTATCTCAAAAGTGCTTTCTAGTTAGGCAGAGTTACAATAATCCTTAGATGCCAGACTCTCAGAGAGCTTTGTACTCACCAAGAGCCTTGCAAAATATTTTTAGAATTATCTGTGTCTTGCAGATGCTCTTAAGCCACAGAGAAAATTATTTAATGGGGAATTTATATCCCATAAAGGATTCTGCAGCTGAGAGACTGGATTGCATGACTGACCACTGATGAAAGTAAAATCCAACAAGCCAAACCACATCTGGGTGAGATCATTTGCCTGTCCCTGGAGAATAAGTGCATTTCACTCAGTTCCCCATCCCTGTTGGATGGGGTGTTCCATCTGATGGACTTATGTTGGTCCCCGAAGACTTGATCCTCAGGGGCCTGGCTGGAGGGAAAGATAAAGCAAAATGAATATTTAAGCTTTGAGAGAATTCTTGAATTGGATCTCTGGCATGTTGGATTAAATGGCTTAAGTATTGATATAATACAGTGTTCCTCAGAAAGATAATCCTTGTACTTTTCTCAGAGATTGCTCAAGTTATAGAAAAGAAAACAATGTAACTATTCCAGGGAACAGAAAATATTTTCCAAAACTCTGAGTTTTGGAGTTTTCCTGACTGTGGTCTATAGTTATAATTAAGGAGTACAGAGTTATTCCAAATGATTAATAAAATGTTTTTTTACTAAAATAGTTACATATATATATTTGAAGAATCAAAAACATATAAAACATATAAAATAAACAACAAAACAAATCTTTGGTGTACTTAGGTTAAGATAATATGTGAAATTCAAAACTAGGAATTATCTTGATTTATTTTATGGTCCTGGGAAACAAAGCCACATGATGAGAAGGGGAATAAAATGAAACAACACCTAAGTGTGTTTACTGTAAAATGATTTTTAAATACTTGACAAGTTATAGTGTATGAACCATCATTTACTCATTAATTTTCCCTACAATCATTGTTTTATGATTTTATGTAATTATCTAAAATAATGTTGTACCAGCCTTAAAATTAACTCAAGCATAGATAAAAAAATAAGCTACACAGCACATGCGAGTTCTCTTATCTTTAGGTGTCAGAAACGTGTAGAAGGAAGGGGTAGGGAAGATGAGGAACAATATTATATAGCAAATATGCAATGCAAATTGGACGTTAATCTTTGCCTAATAAATCAAGTGAGCAAGACAATTTATTAAAGAGGAAAAGCTGATTGCCTTTGTAAAGCATGAACATGTTTCTGGTTTAGTGCATCCCTTCTTAAAAACAGGTTCTGTTTCCATTTACTTCTTAGTTCCTTTGTTAGCACTATCTTATCTCAAATGTAAATATTTTTTGTTTCAACTTAACTTTCCGTTCCATTTTCAGTTAACTTAAGAGACTTATTTTCACTTATTATTAATAGTACAAATCAACTAACATTTTTGTCAACATTTCTGCTATTATTCAGTACATTATTGTTGCTAACAGAATTATGCAGTATTTCTTCCTCGTTCTACCAGGGAAGATTGGTCCCTGTATCAGTTCAAATCCCAACAGAAAATAGCACATTCAAAATATAATTATTAGATGAGAGTTTGTCAGCAAGGATCATTTACAAAGCTATAACCTCAATCTGAAGGAGATAAAGATGGCCCAGAGCTAATAACTTCTTGCCAGTCCCTCCCCTCTATGCCTGATAGGACAGAGAAGTTGGAAAGAGAAAAACAGTGGAAAGACAAAAGACCTACGTAGAGGCAGTGAATCAGATCTTTCTGTTAAAAACAAGTCAGCCCGGGGCACCTGGGTGGCTCAGGGGGTTAAAGCCTCTACCTTCAGCTCAGGTCACGATTCCAGGGTACTGGAATCTAGCCCCACATTGGGCTCTGGACAGTAGGGAGCCTGCTTCCCCTTCTCTCTCTGTCTGCCTCTCTGCCTACTTGTGATCTCTGTCTGTCAAATAAATAAATTAAAAAACAAACAAACAAAAAAACAAAAAACAAGTTAGCCCACTTGTAGTGAGTGTGAATCTTTAATTAATAAATGCAATAAATAAATAAATAAAATGGAGTAAGCCTCCCCTACTCCAACTAAATATAAACAAGTAAAAAACATTCATAGCAGATAAGCAAGCATATCAAGTAAGCCTAGACCAATGTGTGTATAGTGATAAGACTAATGTATGTGCAGTGATAAAGATGAACGTAGAGCAATAAGCTGCAAATATTTTGACCAGTGAAATGATATTGCAAAAATGTTGCAAAAACATGTTTTCATGTTTGTGTGTGTTTTGATGTATAAGCATGAGAAAAACAAGTGACGTAATATGTTTATGAAGGAGACTTAGCACAGTACATAAAAAGAGGCATCGGGTTGGACTGAGCGAAGCGAGTTCCCTGTCGGGAGAACATCATCGCCGGTGTTACCGATGCCCCGACAGTCTCATTGCCAACCACTCTCTGGTTCCCAGTCTCAACTTCTGCGGTGACCTCTCTGTCTAGATTGTGAGGCGACGTCTCCTTATTGTGACAACTTGACGAGCTGCCAAACCGTGACGGTTGTGGTGCGGACCTCGTCCCAATAAAGATAAAGTGAGTTACATCGCATCTGTCTCTCTCTCGCTCCCTTTCTTTCATTTACGTTGCGACCCCCTGGCAGGACGCAGGGGTTTTGCTCGCATCACCACTGCAACACCACCGAAAAGCAACAAGATCAATACCCTGACTTTAGTCTTTCAGTCTGTCCTCACTCTCTCTTCAGTCTGTCTTCAGTCTTTATTTATTTATTTCAATTTTCTTCCTGGTCTTCCTCTTAACTTCTTAAGAAAAAGTTATCTAAAACTTAGAAATAAAGCAAGAAAAGATGGCAGGTCTTTTCAATATCATCTTGGAGTATTATTTAACAAACCATCTGAAAGTTATTTATTTCTCTAAGAGTGTAGAGCAAGTGTTTGACCTTGCTATTTATTATTAATTATAGACTGAGACTATATGAACTTACATGTTAAGTTGCAGATTTTCGTCTGTAGAGATCAAATTATTTCTGTCTGGTAGAAAAGATAACCTATATTGTGTCACCCTGTAGGATATTCTTATTGGTTTTCACTTTAATTAATGATTTGAAAAATATCATTGACACCTTTTCATTCTATTTTGTATTAGTCTCATTTTTAACTGAGCCTGGTTAGAAACCAGAGGACAAAAGAGCCCTGCTAATGTAATCCATATAGGTCAGCCTTAGGGCAGAAAGTAAAGTGGAGAAGGATGGATCATAAATCTCAAGGAGCAAATGGATGATATTCTACCCAATTACAATCTTTGATCTGATATAATATCTTTTTTCTTTCCCAATATGACTAGTCAAATCATGAACACATTTTAAATTACTGTGAGTATATGTGCAGTATTTTTTTTTTAACCAATTAAGTCACTTTTGTGCAAAGAAGTCATGGATAGAAACCACTGAAACCATACAGGACTGAAAAAAATGAAATTTATTTGGGGGAAAATCTTTTAAATAAATAGATCTCTCTCTATATGTAATATAGAGATAATAATATGATATATGCTATTAGAAATATATAATATAATCCCATTATCTTCCTGCTCAGGCTGGAAATGGACAAATATAAGCAACTTGGCCAATATTTCAGGAAAGAAGAGACTTATCCCAAAATATTCTACTTGTATTTATAGGTTTAATGTAGGAAGGTGAACCAGAAACATCTTTGTTACTATGCAAATATAAAGATTCCCTGATTAGAAGTAGAAGCTTCCAGAGTCCAGTAGATGGTATCAGTCTGTTCTAATGAGCCAACTCTGACCAACTGAGATAGATCCTTGTTTAGCTACTGAAAAGAAGGATGATGATGTTAGTGAATGAACTTCCAGAGCCATCCACATTTCCCTTTTGTTAAGCAAAAGTACTTCTATTATCTCTGATTGGCTACAGGTCTGGAAATGGAACATCGATAAGATCCCACTCAACTCAGTCAGTTAAAAAAATACATGTCCGAAGTGAGAAATTTGCATTATGACTCCCTTCCTAGACTACTTGCAAAAGTCTTGTAAGACATCTGTCCATAACCTAATACCCCTAGCCCCACCCACATCCTTGATTTGGATCTGAGATTCAAATGTTTGACTTACTTAACTCTGAAAAAAAAAAAAAAAATGTTTGACTTACTGGGCACAAGTCAGTTTATCTGAACTTTGTCCAGCATTATGAGTTCCACAGGAATCCTAGGATCACCATTTTGTAATTAGAAGCAATATCCATGGCAGAAAAGGGCAGACCTAGTACCATCTGACATAGTCAGTATCTAAGTTCATGTCTCTCTCCATGTATCCCCTTTCTGAACAATATGTTCATCCATCTGCTGAGGTCATATAAACCATCCATTAATAAACTGCAGTCAAAGCAGACATTATATGAACTATTTATTCATTCATGAGACCAAAGTAAGCAAGAAAAATAGATAAATGAACTATTACTCTTTGGAAAAAAGGAAGAAAAAAAGGTTTCTTCTTAAATTTTTCCAACTCCATGACTGTTAAGTATCTAGACGCTCATCACGGCAGAGGTCAGTATGGCCAGGTAATTCTTTTTTTTTTTTTTTTTAATTTTTAGGTTAATAGTGGCTTCCTTATGCATAAAACTAAGATTTTCATTGGTCAGCCCAATCCTTTATTGTGATGTTATTACTATAGAGGCATTGAACATGGATATAATAGGCTGTAACAGAGATAACTGCATGAACTTGATTGGTTTTGTTAGTCTAGATGTTTTCTTTTAGATGTGCTTGCTTCAAATGAATGTATATATTAGCAACATAACATTTAAGTTAATGAGCCCGTTTTGTAATATTTTCCATAGGGAGGTGATCCACATAATTGCATATTTATAATCCATCCATGGGTAGGTTAAAGGCCTTCAGCTAGGACATACATTTAGAACACAGTGCTGATTCATGAATCTGTGTAAAGGTTTATTTCAAATCCTTTCTAAGCTTCAGGAAACACGTATCAAGTATCCAAATGCTGAGTTTTACCAGTGACTTATAACCATCAAGAAGAGTGAATGTAACATTCCACTGGATTTGTCCATCTTGGAGGCAAGCTGATTTATTGGTAAGCCATAGGTGTCAAGTTTTGTGGGTGAGGCCCCCAATCAGGCCATTAGTAAGGATGCAGATAAAAATACCTCTTTGCCTAATAGATAGACACTCGAGAGTGGCTAAAGTATTGTATTGGGGACATGGGTTGAGATACTAATTGGACATACCATCCTAATTTTTTTTTTAAAGATTTTATTTATTTATTTGACAGAGAGAAATCACAAGTAGATGGAGAGGCAGGCAGAGAGAGAGAGGGAAGCAGGCTCCCTGCTGAGCAGAGAGCCCGATGCGGGACTCGATCCCAGGACCCTGAGATCATGACCTGAGCCGAAGGCAGCGGCTTAACCCACTGAGCCACCCAGGCGCCCCCATACCATCCTAATTTTTCAGGGAGTTGGAGTTGTCCCATCTCAGAGGAATTTTTAAAAATTATAACATGCACAAATAAAAATTGCCACCTAATGCATTTTCAAATGTACAGATCAGGTGTACTAAATGCATTGATAATGTGCTACCATCACGACTGTTCTTCTCCAGAACTCACTTTGTTTCCTAAAGCTGCAACTCTATGCCCATCAATAACTCCCCATTTCCCTGAGGCCCTGGCAACTACCCTCTTGCTTTTTGTCCTTATGATTTTGACTGCTACCTTATAAAATCGAAATGATACACTATTATTCTTTTGGTGACTGGCTTATTACATTCAGCATAATGTCATCGTGGTTCATCTATGTTATAGCATACTTTAGAATTTCCCACTTTTTAGGATGCCTAATATTGCACTGTATGTATAGCCTACATTTTACTTATATTTTTAATCCATTAATAAATGCCTGTGTCCCTTAAACATTTTAGTTGTATGAATAACGCTGGTCTAAACATGGATGTGCAAATATCTCTATGAGAATCTGCTTTCATTTCCTTTGGGTATATACCCAGAATTAGAACTACTGGTCATGTGGCAGTTTTATTTTCAATGTTTTGAGGAACGAATATAATATTTTCCATAGCTGCTATACCATTTTACATTATAAACAACAGGGCACAATGGTTCCAATTCCTCCATGTCCCTGACAACACTAGTCATTTTCCACTTTTTTGATAGTCACCATCCTAATGGGTATGAGCTTGTAACTCACTGTAGTTTTGATTTGTATTTTCATAGTGATTAGCGATGCTGAGCATCTTTTCATGTGTTTATGGGCCATTTATATATCTTCTTTGGAGAAATGTCCATTCAAGTCCTTTGCCTTTTTCTTTAATTGAATTGTTTGTGGTTTTGTTCTTGAATTTTAGTATTCTCCATATTTTGGATGTTAGCCCAGTATTAGACACATGACTTCTAAATATTTTCTTTCATTCTGTGCGTTGTCTTATTACTCCATTAATAGTGTCTTTAGATGTACATTTTTAAAAAAAAATTTTCATGAAGTCATTTATCTATTTTTTCTTTTGTTGTATATTACCTTTGGTGTCATATCCAAAAAACCATCAGAACATCTGAAGTTGTGAAGTTTTTGTCTTATGTTTTCTTTTAAGAGTCTTATACTTTTAGGTCTTATGTTTAAGCTTTTGATCTACTTTAAATTTTTTTAAAATTTAATTTATTTTAATTTTTATTATTATGTTCAATTAGTCAGTATATTAGTTAATTTTTATATATGGTGTTAGGTAATGGTACGGTTTAATTCTTTTGCACATGGATATCCACTGTTCCTAGTACCATTTGTTGAAAGGCAGTTGTTTCTACTATTGAATGGTCTTAGTACCCTTATAAAGAATCGTTTCACTATATATGTGGAGGTTTATTCCTAAACTCTCTCTTCTATTCCATTGGTCTATACATCCATAATTATGCCAAAACCACATTTTTTAATTACTGAAGCTTAGTAAGTTTTGAAATCAGGAAGTATTAGTCTTCTAGCTATAATCTTCTTTTTGAAGATTGCTTTGGCAGTTTGGGGCACCTTGAAATTCTGTGTGAATTTTAGGAAGAGGTTTTATATTTTTGGTTTTATATTTATATTTATATATTTTAGGTTTTATATTTATATATTAGGAAGAGGTTTTTATTTGGTAGAGGTTTCATTGAACCTATAGATGACTTAGTTTACCATCAACTTCCAGTGGAAAGTACAAAATTCCAGAGACCAGTGATATTCTATGAAGTCTTTATGCCCTGTTCCTGATAACCTGAGTCTTGCACATACATCTGTAATTTCTTGGAGGCACAAAGGAGAAAGAGTAGTATAGTACAAAGCTTGATTTACTATATCTGGACTACTTTGAATTTTTTTTTGGGGGGGGCTACAGGGGCTTTCCTGTCAACTTTGGCCTTCTCCAATATCAGTTGATTACAATGGCTCTTGCAAAATTCTCAGTAGATGTTTTCTTTAAAACAACCTAAAATGCCCAATAAAATGTTGAGACTCTTTTTGTGAGTGTTTTTGTTTGTTTGTTTGTTTGTTTTTTCTTGTGCCCCTAGGACCAGCAATCTATTTCTGAAATTCTTTGGCTTATGGCCCAATTGCCATAAAATCATTACTTGAATGTCAGGGAATATATTTTTGTTTCTTCTCTCATTCAATGCTCATCTTCTTAGTCAGCTGTGCTTGGTGGCATGCAAACAACATGAACCATTGTAAAAAAGGTATCCTTGTATCAAAATGCTTGCCTATCCACCACTCGCTCACACTGTGCTAGTTTGGTGTTGGACCAAACAATTGATAATATGTTGGTGGCATGACTTGTCAGGTGAAGGCAAATCAATTTTGTGTTTCTTCTCAGAATTATTATAAAATCTATAACATTAGAAATATCCAAGTGTGTAATCCAAATGCAACTTTTGACAGGAGTTTTAGTCATTGCTACAAAATCATGTTCTCAGAGAAAAGGCAGCTACTACATTTTACCTAACCCTTCATTATCCACCCTATGATTCTAAACAGTACTGCCTTCTGTGGGGCACACAGGCTGTTCTAACTCTGTGGGGGAAAACTCAACAATTTTTATTTTCCTGGTGGGAAAATTATGTCATTTACTCAGTTGTGGTAAGTTTTGTTTGTATATAGACCTTCCCTGATCATGTTTTATGCTGACATTCTCTGAATCAGATATTGGACACCATTATTGCATTTAATAAAAGCACTATAAAAATATCTGGGACTTAGTCCTTTTGCCTGTTTATCCCAACTTCACGTTTTTTTAAAGTCCAGTCAGAGTCTTTTTATCCACTTTTTCATTATCTTGGCTACTGTTTTGAGGAGGTTCTATAGGTCACAAGTTAGCCAACTTACTTTATCCCTTTAACTTATCAGTCCACCAATTTTGTGGGATTTTTGTAAACACCCAAGAGCCTGACCTCCTTTGTTTTCACTATGAGGAGTCTCACCTTTCTAGTTTCTCACATTTGTACTTCATCTACTCTTTTAATTGTTTGTTTTGGAAAGAGATGTCAACTTTCCTCTTTTCCAGTGACTTAATTATTTTTGTTTCTCATGGCTGATAGACTCATAATCTGTTACCCTACTTATTCTAAGATTGAAGGAAAATTTTTCGAGGATCTGATAAAATCTGCCCTCTTGGTATTAGTTGCCCCTAATAAGCTCTTCTAAGTTGCTCTTCTAAGCTCATGCATGAGCTTAGAAGAAACACCTTAAGAATTCCTTTGTAGTAAGACCCTGAACTAGTAGACACCAAAACCCCATTGCCCCTTTTTTGTTTGTGAACACTTGGCTACTGTCTTACTCATGTTCTCCTACTACGCTTAGCAGTGAAGTTTCTTACTCCCATGGTGGACTAAATAACCTTGTCACTGCATTAATTATGTCAAATAAAACAAAACAAGACAAGAGAGGATCTTTAGCTTTATTGAAATTAATTTTCATATAATGGGTTAAGGCAAAATAATAATGGTATATAGTAAAATATAAATGAGGACTTATTAAGAGAAAAACCTTATAAGCAGAAAGTAGTAAAGAACACTCATCCCCTTCTGATGTCTCTTAAATCCAGAACTTAGGCTGGGCAAGGATATGTGTCTAACAGGCAATACTCCTGTAAACAGATGTCTTACCATTCAGATTGTTCTAACATTGACCATGTGTACCTACTTTACTCACTAAGATAAGACTTAAAATGCATTTGTTAAATCAAAGTTTTTAAAGTCACCAACTGCACTGTAATTAGCTTTAGTGATTTACCTGTGCTTCTAACTCGTTTCGAATAATTAGCCAATATTAAGGCAAAATAGTGTTGCTAATGTCTTTCAAAGATGTTTGTTTATTTCCACATAGGTGGAATATATACACATATATATATATGGATATATATATCCTTTTAACCTTTTAAGATATCAGGAGCTCTGGAAGCACAAAAAAAGAACAAAATGGGTAAAAATTCTAGAAAGAAAGTATTTCATTTTTATTTAGATTTCATTTAGATTTTATTTAGATTTCAGAAGGTCAACAAAATCTAAGTAGGACTGATAAAAAGAAAACTGCACCTAGTCACTGATAATCACACTATTGAAAATCAAAGACAGAAAAATATCTTAAAACTGCTTCAAAAGGATAAATATAAAATCAATGGCTGAATTTACAATGGCTTCAATGGAAGACAGGAGTGAATTGCATGGCATTTTAAAACTATGAAATTATAATTTTAAAAGCCCATTACATAATATTTCAACCCAGTTGAAATCACCATCAACAATGAAATGAATAAAAAAGACTGGGAAAAAGCTGAAGCTGAGAGAATTAATTTCTAATAAGCAGGCACTGTAGGAAACACTAGATGGGATTTTTTTTTTTTCAGACTGAATAAAAATGATACATATAGAAGCACGGAGCTACAAGAAGGAAAGGATGTTAGAATCAGTAGGATGTGGGGAAATACAAAAGACTTCACTGTTTAAAGGAAAAATATTAAAAAACATCTTGAGGGATTTAAATTTATGCAGAAATACCATTTTTCTTTTTGTCCCACTGTTTTCTATTGCTTTTTTCCACTTCCCTATAACCTATCAATTATTGGAAATATTTTAGTATTCTAATTCATGTATTTACTTTTTATATATATACCACTTTTCATTATTTTTAATTTCTTATTTTAAAATTTCTATATTCATTTTTATAATTACTCTGTACCATTTTATGTAAAACATAGGAACCTTGCATTACTCCTCCCATTTTTTATGCTATAGGTGTTATAGGTCATCATTTTTGCTTTAAACAATCCTGGAATTTTAAAGAAATTAAGAGAAAAAATATTATTTTTCAACTTTACCTAGATATTTACTATTTCTGAACCTCTTCATTCCTCTGAACATCTGAGCTTGAATCTGTTATAAATTCAGAAGGAATTCCAATAGAATATCTTATAATGTAGGTTTGTTGACAACAAATCATCTTAGGTCATTTATTGGAAAAAAAAATTTTTTCACCTTTATTTTTGAAGGATACTTTCATAAGATAAAGATTCTTGAGGTGCTTGGGTGGCTCATTCAGTTAGGCCTTTGGCTCAGGTCATAACCTCAGGGTCCTGGGATGGAGAGCCCTGCCTCACATTCCCTGCTCAGTGGGGAGTCTCCTTCTCCCTCTCCCTCTGCCCTCTTCCTGCTGCTCATGCTTTCTCTCTCAAATAAATAAATAAAATAAAATAAAAAGATAAACCATTCTTTTTTTTTTTCTTTCAGCATTTTAAAGACGTTGTTCCACTGTCTTCCAGCCTTCATAGTTTCTGATAAAATTCTCTAGTAATTTTAATTGTAGTTCTCTTGTGGGTAAAAATGTCATTTGTCTCAGGTAGCTTTTAAGAGTTTTTCTTTATCTTGGTTTGTCTACAAACAAAGTTTTGCAAAGTTTGCTTTGTTAGGGTACAGAGTTGACCACCCCTCAAATGACAGAGGACATTCATGATAATGCAGGTCACACAGCGAGGTTTATTTCCAGCTAGCTGGAGTCCAGGTATCTGCCCGGTGCAGCGAGTTTCAACAAGGACCCCGAGCACTCAAAGCCAAGGGTTTATATAGCATTTTCAAAGCACTTAACACACAGTAATAGCTACATTCATATCAGGCACCCCACTCTGACGGTTTACTTTTGCATCAGTCCTTGGTGGTTTAGTGAGATAAGCTCTTTACCAATGCATCTGGTCTGTGACGAAGCCGCCCAAATTCTGGTGTTTATGATTGACTTGTTTAAAACTTGTTGTTTAAAACTTGTTGTTCAAAACTTGTTTTTCAAGCTTCTCCTAGTATCTCTTCCTTCAACTCAGTAAAATGGCTTCCCGGCCTTTGAGATGGCCGTTCTCATGTTAACCCATTCTTACATTCCTCCCTTTAGCTGTTTATAATGAGGAATCCAGCTCATTGGTAGGGCAGTCATAGGGGCCCTCAGGAGCAGGCAACTTCTCATACTGCTGTCTTATGACCAGGAGCTGGATGGTATTAACATGATCTTTTACAAAATTAATAAGCTTATTCAGAATGCAAGGGCCAAAAGTTAGAATGAGCATAAGCAAAACAAATGGGCCAACTAAGGTAGAAACCAAGGTGGTGAACCAGGGGGTCCTATTAAACAAGCCTCAAACCAGTACTCCTGTGCCTCCCTCTCCTTCTTCCTCTTAGCTAATCCTTCTCTCACCTTAGCCATGGATTCTTTTACTACCCCAGTATGGTTGGCATAAAAGCAGCATTCTCTCCTAATGTGGCACATAGTCCCCCTTGTTGGAGGAACAACAAATCAAACCCCCTTCTATTTTGGAGTACCACCTATTTTGGAGTACGGACAGGGAGGTGAGAGATTTTTCTAAATGACTTATAAAGGTCTCTATTCTTTCTATATCTTCATCTATGGCCGCTCTCAAGGATGACATCCCTGCTTGTTGAGTGACCAGGAAGGCTATGCCTGTTCCGGCCCCAGCTACTCCCAAAGTGAACAGGGTAGCAATGGTGAGTGCAGTGAAAGGCTTTCTCTTATTCCTTAGGCTCAGGTCTTTTTTTTTTTTTTTTTTTTTTAGGCTCAGGTCTTGATCCCAGTGGGAATACATGCTTTACTCGGGTTGATAGATAATGTGGGGCATCACAGTCACCAGGACACAGAACTCCTTAGTGGCGTTAAGGATCAAGGTTGAGAGGCATGGGGTGAGGCCAGTCCTAGAACATACCCATCATCCATTACTTTCTGGGGTTTCATGGTCCCTTTTATAGTGTCCCTGATACCTGGGTTCTTGGTGGGGTGGGAGGAGCCAATACCTGATTTGGACCCACAGGAGCCATGTTTTTCTGTGTCTCGCGGGTAACCAGTTTAATGGTTAACAGTCTGCTTGGGTAAGGGCTGACCCAGGAGAGCCAGCCCATATCAAGCTGAAAACCCCAAGTCACTCCGGACACCCAGGAGTTTTCCCTTTCTGCCTGCTCCTGGTTAAATTATACACGCACTTGGGGTACCCTGTTGTCAGGGTCTTTGAAAGTGAAATTAACTAAATCCCGATTCCTGACAGCCCACTTCCGGGCCCATCATTAGTGGTCATACAACCCCAGCTCTTACAGTAAACACTGGTCTTCCAGTTATTTCTTAAATTGCCAGGGCAGGCCCAGAATCCTTGTGCTCATCCTTGAGCGGTGTGAATAAGAGCCTGCTTTTGTCTGATGTTATAATTGTGTTCTTTCTCCCACATGAGTCCAAAAAACTCCCTGAGGTCGAAATCAGGCTAGGATTGTCCTTAGCAAAACCTCAAGGTGAGGGCAGTTAAGTCTCCAGGGGAGAGCCACTCTGTCTGTTTCAAGGGCTTGTCAGTAGGTAAGGAATTTTAATGATTTTCTTCTGCCTCCGTTTCCCACATCAGCTAAACTTGAGGTGGGATGGCCTTCATTTTCTCGGCCTCCACATTTCCCCCTGAACAATTTCAACCCTTGAGTCTTTAAGGTTGTTGAAGGTAGAAGGTCTCATCTTCTGTAATTTCTTCCTGCTGAATAGGGGCATAGAGTTGTCCCTACCTACTCGGGTCAACACTGCTCAGTTGGGGAATGTGTAGGGGAGTTATGAAAGACAGAGGCAACTGAGTCCAGGGGTTTAAATCAATCATTGAAGGAGAGAAGGACTGTTTAAAGTGCTACCCTGAGTAGGTCAGAACCCAAGAAATCAAGATGGCTGCACTTATGTCAGGGCTAAACAGACTGTAATGCCTGCAGTGACTGGAGTACAGACTGATCAGTTGTCATTAAGGAGGAGGACCTGATACCCCGTCTCTCCAGCGTTTGTCATCCACCGGTCTGGTGGAGTTCGAAAAGGCCCTCAATAGTGTGAGTGGTGGTCAAGATGAGATTTTACCCAAAGTCAGTTTACTTGCATCCTTGACCAGGAAGGCCATGGCAGCAATTACGAGGAGGCAAGGGGGAAACCAGCTGCTACTGGATCTGTTTTGTTGTTGTTGTTGTTGTTTTTGCTAAGAGAGGCTACTGGACTTTGCCAAGGCCCCAGAGTCTGAGTCAAAAACTCCTTTGGCCACCCCTGCCTTTTCATCCACATACAACTGGAAGGGCTTGTAACATCTGGGAAGGCTAATGCTGGGGCTGACTGACTGGCAAAAGCAAGATCATCTAGACGAGCTATTGTATAACTTCTCTGAAGTTTACCGCAAGTTGTCTAGCTTAGGTAAATAAGCATTTAAAAACAATTAACTTTAGGATTTTAGTATATGTGCTGCCGAAGCGAGCACAACTTTAGGATTTAACACCCATAAAGGTGGGTTATTAAAACATAATTTTTCTCTCTAAAATAACCCTCATTTCCAGAGAATCAAATTAGCACCAACTCATTTGAAAAACAAGTCTAGCTTTAACAAACTTGGCCTAATTATTTACATAAGCTCAGCAAGAACAGTGAGTGTGATCATATAGATCTTTTAGAATCTGTTTTGCTGGAACTTCTTATAAGTAATCTCTAGGTTGAACTTTAACCAGGCCAGAAGCCAAGTCACATAGTTGCCATCAGACATGCCTGCAATACCTGTTAGATTTGGGCGAATTCCTCTTCCTGAGGCTCTGCATCTACCAAGGAGCGACATTTCTTACTCACTTGGTGAGGCTGCTGGGAACTCTGTAAGTAAGGTATCAGACCAACAGTTCCAAGGGGCTTTATGGCTCCAGGTTTCATAAAGTCAACCTTAGTTCCTTTAAACTGTCTAGTAACATCTGAGTCTGTTTAAATATGACATCCCAGTCAAAGCCTTGGTAAAATAACCAGTGTTTCCAATGCTGTCCTGTTACAAGGAGAACAGATTCTTATTGAACTTATGCAAATGACTGATTGCCATGGAAGAAAGAATACTTACTAAGACCTTTTGGTTTCAGAGGGTTCAGAAAGAGAAAAAAGTTGAATGCCTTGATTTGTTTACAAATGAGCACTTTTACATCTCTATAACTTAAGAAAAAGTTTCCCTAGTCTAGAGGAGTAAACATTACAGAACCAGTAATGTTTAAAATATTAAGAGACACAACATTACAAACTTTCAGTTCATTTAGTCCCATGTTACTAATTCTGGTTTAGTCCGAATGTAGCCCTTACTTCTGTAAATTTTTACCCATTTTAGTTCCCAGGATTTTAACATATCAAAGACCTGTATTTGTCCTGAAATTCTTCCCATATGAATTTCCTTTAAGGAGGAATTCATCTTACAGGAGAATTAAAACAATTACAAATGACAAAAACTCAGAATAGATATGGTTAAATATCAAGTGATGACTGTTATCAAAACATTAAACTCTAGTAAATGTATAGAACCTCTAGAGCAGCTACAGCATTTACCCAAATCTAACCCAAGGTTTATCATTGGTTTAGCAGTGCTCCCTGAGTAACCTAGCATATCAAGGAAGTCTTATGAGCCAAAGAGATCTCATTTACAATTCTGGGTGGGCAAAGAGAAAACCATTTAGATTTTTTTTTTTTTTTTACACCAGTGTCTTTCCTTTTTGTTCTTAAGCATGCAGTCTTAAGATAGTGGATTTACTGGGTTTCTCTCCCTTCCTTATCTCTTTCTTACATATCTCCTACTTTCTTACATACAGAGTTGCTTCCCTTATTTCTATCAGTCTTAGTTATACTTAGCTGAATTTTGTACTCTTAGAAATACCTTAACCTCTAGTGATGACTAAATATAAACCAATTGTGAACTGTTACAAAGCATTCTTCAGATGGCAAATGTATCAATCAGTTAAGCACAAAATATGTTTACCAACAAATTTAAATATTCTTAGTTTCTTTGCATTAAGAAGTCAAAAGCACAAACCTAGTTCCAGTAATCAATGCTTTAGCATTTTATCCCATTTGTTTAAGACCTAGATATCCATAATTTAATTCCATTTGTCATCCAAGCAAAACTTTAAAGTTTCAGGTTACCAAAGACTTTTAAAGCTATCTCAGCAATTACCCTTTAAAACTTTGAGACAGACAATTAACCATAAGTTTAGTCATCTCTTTGCTAACAAATTTTAACAAATAACACAAGCTTATTTGACCTTCAGTAAACTTTGAAGTTTCCTGTTTACTGTTGATAACTTAAAAGACATGTATATCTTAATTAAACCAAAAAATTTAACTTAGTTAAAATACTGATTTACGTTCCACCTGGGCCCACTCCACTTTGAATGTTTACCTGAGACACGCGTGGGAAGATCTGAAGGGGTGGGTGTTAGATCCAGGGGGTGCTCTTCTTGCTCCTTGAGAGTGAGGAGAGAAGGAGCCATGGTGCATGATCTAGAGGCTAGTCATGCAGGCTGCTCGCACGTTGGTGCAAAAACACGATAAGGGGGAGACAGAAGAAACAAAGTGCTGCCAGAAGGAAGAGAAAGGATTCCTGGTTTTAGAGTTTATCAACTCCAACAGAGGAGTAGACTCTATGCTTTCCCACCAGCAAGGGGGAGGGGCTAGGCAGTCCATGTCGGGCCAGAGAGGGCAAGGAACTTCCCCGAAACAAAGGGAGTTTCAGCAGCTGCTTGGAAATATTCCTTAAAGTCTCTGTCTCGAGTTAGACCAACCCCAGTTGGCTAGCCATTAACACAGGAAACGAATGAGGGAGAAGCCCCCACATCTATTAGGAGGAACATAGAGAGATAAAGTCAGAGAGTCCCCTTTACTAGGGATGGCCCAGAAACCTGGGTTTACTAGAAGGCTTATTCTGCAAAAGGCCCTTAGATTGGGGTCCTGGTGCAGATCAGTGAAGGCCTAGGTATGAGCAATGAAGGTATAGTTTTAAGTAGTTAGTAGAAGACACTGACAAGAAACAGTAAAGACTGAAATCCATCATGGTCTATGCGACATTCCAACACATGTGGTCCTTACAGCCAACATCCCTAGGAAACAGCCCCCAGTTGTGTTTTAATTCAACTGGGTACTGGTTTCAACCGACTCCCAATGGAGGTCCTGGGACCAGAAGTGGCTAGACCAGGGATGTGGAGGAGATCACATTAGATCAGTCAGGAGGAAACCTCACACAGGAGTCTTAAGATTGGCAGCCGTCCTGGTGACTTAGGTGGCCATCCCATGCCCAGGAGAGACAGTTTTATATAAGAACAGGAACAGAGAGAGGGCTTCAAGTTTCTGGGTCTTATCACCATTCTTGGCCCCCTAGAGATACTCATCAGTGGGGATTTTCTCTGTCCCCTAAGGACAAGCAACACAACAGGCAACAAAAAGACAAGACAAAGACAACCAATGACAATTAATAGGAACACACTCACACAGCCTCAGTCCACACTAAGACAAAGCCCCATACACTTAAAAAACAGCGCAACAGACAAAATTCCCATGCATTTAACAAACAGCACAACTGACAATAAAAACAAGATGCCTGACTGTCTTGGGGACTCGAACCCAAGCCAACAAACACACAAATTCAAACTGAGTTTTCTGACACCCACCAGCCGGTCAGCCACACCACATTCACAGGCGCCGTCCCACTCACACAACACTCAGGATCCTTATCTAGCCGTCCAAACAGTGTCCACTGTGGACGTCGTTCTGGCACCCTTTCATCGGGGACGTCTCCCGAGACTTCCAGTTATGGAGCCTCCAGGGTCGCAACCCTTTCACCCACCCAGATGAGAATTCTCTACCAGATCCAGATAGGGACCTTCATTGGGGACGTCTCCCGAGACTTCCAGTCATTCCCTCCAGGCAAGATCTCTACCAGATCCAGATAGGGACCCTCATCAGATAGTCCCTCCAGGAGAGAACTTTAAGTTCTCCAGACAGAGGTGGCCAATCCTCCTTCCACAGTTCCTTTAGTTAAACCTCGGTTTTGGGGAGTTGTCTGTCTCTCTGAGGAGGGTCTTAAATCTTGGTGGAACCTCCAAATGTTAGGGTACAGATTCGACCACCCCTCAAATGACAGAGGACACTCACAATAATGCAAGTCATACAGCAAAGTTTATTTCCAGCTAGCTGGGGTCCTTATCTGCCCGGCGCAGCGGGTTTCAACAAGGACCCTGGACACTCAAAGCCAAAGGTTTATATAGCATTTTCAAAGCACTTAACACACAGTAATTTTCCATAGCTACATTCATATCAGGCACCTCACTCTGACGGTTTACTTTTGCGTCAGTCCTTGGTGGTTTAGTGAGATAAGCTCTTTACCAGTGCATCTGGTCTGTGATGCAGCTGCCCAAATTCTGGTGCTTATGATTGACTTGTTGTTCAAAACTTGTTTTTCGGGATGCCTGGGTGGCTCAGTTGGTTGGACGACTGCTTTCGGCTCAGGTCATGATCCTGGAGTCCCGGGATCAAGTCCCACATCAGGCTCCCAGCTTCACGGGGAGTCTGCTTCTCCCTCTGACCTTCTCCTCGCTCATGCTCTCTCTCACCTCCTCTCTCTCAAATATATAAATAAAATCTTAAAAAAAAAAAACAAAAAAACAAAAAAAAAAACCTTGTTTTTCAAGCTTCCCCTAGTATCTCTTCCCTCAACTCAGTAAAATGGCTTCCAGGCCTTTGAGATGGCCATTCTCATGCTAACCCATTCTTTCAGCTTCACATTTACCCTGTTTGGGTCTCTATAACCAATAGAGGTTTTAATTTTATATGTTTCACTCTATTTGGAAAATTATCTGCTACTATGTCAAACCTTTTGTTATAGGTCCACATGTCACTGAATCCTGTTTTTTTTTGTTTTTTTTTTTTTTTTTTTAAATCTCTTCTCATTCTTCAAATTGAATAGTATAGATTCAGGTGCCAGCTGACTGACTCTTTTCTCTGTCATTTATATTCTGCTACTAAACCCATTGAATGATTGCTTTGTTTCAGAAATTCTACTCTTTACTTTCTATTATGCTGCTAAAATGTCTTCAATAATATGTATTAGTTATGAGAATGTCCTTCTTTATCTTATTGAGAATAATTATAATTATAATTATAGTATAATAATTTAAACTATTCTTACCTATGAATTCAGCATTTACGTCACCTTGATGTTGATCTGTGTTGATTATCATACTCTGTTATTTGAAGGTTGAGTTATTTGAATGTCAAGTGTCCTGAACATTGTAAATATTATATTTGGGAAGTGAAACTCTGGCTTCTGTTATATTATTTTGAAGGGTTTTCATATATTTGTCTGACAGGCAATTAACTTTGTTAGAATCAAATTTCATATTCTGTTTTGTGTATGATAGTTGGTGGTTTAAATCCCATTTCCATTCTTTCAACCCAAAGTTCAGGCTGTTTGAGTTGGCCTCTACATGCAGGGCTGAGAGGTCAGCCAGAGACTTGGAAAGACTTGATTCACAGAACTGGAGGCACTGTTTCTCTGGCTGTATTCTTTTTGGTATTTGTCTCCCTTTATTTCAGTGCCTATTGATGCCCAGGACTCTGATTTTTCAGTCCAGAAAGGTGGTAGAGATTATATAGGAGTTTTAACTGTTCTAGGACTAGTTATAACTGTGGCTTGTTTTCAATATAAATTCATAGAGTATTACTCTTCTTCCCTTTTAAAAGTTTTACATTCTAATTTCCATTATCTGGGACTAACAACTAACAACTAGGTTCTGTTCATAATTACATTTCACTTGAATTTATTTTCTTTAGTTATTTTCTCATTATTTAATGACATTAAAAAGTAATCTGATTGAACAAAACATTACATGACAAAAACAAGCCAAATATTTCATCATTATTTTATGCCCTCATCCCTTTTGATCTCTGTTGCCAATTGTTCCAGCTGTCACCATCCAGCCCCCTGCCCCCACATCCCAGGTCTTATCAGGAATACTTCAGCCTTGTATTTCTGTAATGTTTTGTTTTGTTTTGTTTTTCCTTAGAACCTCCTTCCCTCCCTCCCTCCCTCCTTCCATCTCTCTCCTTCCTTCTTTCTTCCTTCCATGCAAAGTGTGTGGGTATTGCTTTTATGAGACTATCATATTTTTTATGAGTTAATTTATACATATATTTATGTGTCACTCAATTATCCTGTTTTTTGTTGTTTTTTTCCTATTATAACAATATTTCCTTATTTAAACTATTATTCAAAAAAGGTCTTTGGTAAAAATTTTGAGTTCATGTGTGCCTTGGAATTCACTTATAATGAACTCTTATGTGATATTTTAGGTATAAAATTCTAGACCTAAAGCTGTTTTACTTAAGAATTTTTTTATGTTATTTATTTTCTTTTTCTATTCCAGTATAACTGATCTAAGGTCAGATTCTTATATTTTTTAGATGGTGCACAGTCTCACAAAAAATGTTTTAAATTTTTTTGTCTTTTATCTTCTAAATAAAAGGCACTGTAAACTCTATAGACGTAGAATTTTATTCTGCTAACATAGAATTTTATTTTGCTACTCAGTTTGCAATTCTGTTACCCTTTTAATCTGAAGTCAGTCATTATTCTATTACTTCTTCCTACCACTTGTCTTTGTTCTCTTTTATCTAGTTATAATTTTGTATTATTACTTCTTTTCTTGTATTTCTTAATTTTTCTCTTGTATTTTCTCTCATCTTATTAATGTGTAGTGGCTGTGTTCCCTAATGAGGGAACGGGGGTAAGCAGTTGATTGGTCCTTCCTTCTGACACTCCTGTCTTTCCCAAAATAGAAATTACTATTTTTAGAATATCTCCTCCACATCATTCTTGCTGAACTCCTAAATACCTTGTTTTCTAATTATAAATAAGCTCTACTTATCTCTAAGATCCAAGTGAACTATGCTTTTCTTCTGATACATCACTAAAGTGAATTAGAACTCTAGCTTAATATTTATTCTTTAATAGTTCTTTCAGGTCATTTTGATATGTATGAATGATTCCTTGTTATAGGTCATTACTTATTTGTAATACTTTCAAAATATTATATAGCACACTTATGGCCTAAAAGTAGATGGCCTCTGGGTTGTTCATAGAGGCTGAGAGACCTACATAGTAATGTGTTTGAGGAGGGACCTCCATTTTCCTATACACTGCAGATTTTTCCTCATAAGAAATTTGGGAAAGGCACAAATTTATTTCGGTTTGTATTCCACACAAGTTTGTTTGTTTGTTTCAGTTTATTTTTAATTCTACTTGGATAGTTTACACAAATTGCTGATGCGGATAATATGTTAAATCTCTT
Source organism: Neogale vison (assembly GCF_020171115.1). Classification (NCBI taxonomy): domain Eukaryota; kingdom Metazoa; phylum Chordata; class Mammalia; order Carnivora; family Mustelidae; genus Neogale; species Neogale vison. Next base: position 79,764,533 of record NC_058093.1, read on the forward strand.
CTGCTTTCCAGACCTGTGGCCCAAGTAAGGCAGTAAAAAGAGCATGTCTTTTACTCTCGATGGATACAAGTGTCTCAAACCTCAGAATAGCATTCATCTTAAAATATTTTATAACCTTTGTGCACAGACAGACATTTACCCATCCTGAACAAATGATTAAACGTTATAATATGAATAATATATTTGGATAAAATTAACCTAATAGGTCTAGATGTTTGCAAATTATCTTAAGATTACAGATTTTAGTTTTATTTTGCATTTTTTTCAGACTTAATTAGTTTTAGTCAAAATAATTCCAAAGGTTTTCAGAAGTTTTTATTTTGTTACAATTAGATGTGATTCATTATTGACTTAGATATGAAATCAACCATTGTCTGTGGTGCCCTGGTACCTTTTTTAAGTCAAGGACAATTCAAGACTATTATGTGAGGTTTAGGCTTACATAGCACAGTACACTATTAATCTTCTCCAGTGCGCATGCACTGTAGTCCAGTGTATTGTTAAAGGCAGTTTACTTTTAACTTACTTTGCACATTTGTCTAGAATACTTTGCATACATTATATTCTATAATCAATGCTATGGGAATAATATTGAAAAAATTAAAGATACCGAGACTTCAATATATTTCACATGTAAGCACTTTATTTCCAATGTCCTTCTCTTATGTTTGAAACTTTATTGGTTTTTACATGTAAGCATTTTATTTCCAGTGTCCTTCTGTTATTTCGTGTGGAGTATTTAATCATGAGTGTCGTGCTCATCTGCATTTTGCATAGAAATATTTCTCTTCACTGCAGAGATTTCATAACATTTTATAAGTAGTTACATTTTTCAATTTACCTTATGTCCAAAAACCAGTCCTGTACCTCAGCATGTACCTCAACAGGAATTTTAGGTTACCAAACGTCCTGTCACAGGATATTGGCAAATAGTTGGTAATGTGAGCTCAAAACTACCTAAATATTTGGAAAGTTGGTAGGAGGTCAAAGGCAGGAAGTGGTCATGCCATGAGTGATTAAGATTATTAAATGGCTAATAATGGCATGAGTTTCATAGGTGACATAACTGGAAGATTTCCATTGTTTAAAACGGAATACTGAAAATAGTAATATGTAGACTATATAAGAAACTTTAATAATACCAAAAAGAGAACAATTAAAATATTAGGCAAAGTATACAAGCATGTAGTTTATAAAAGAAGGAAGGCTAAATGTAAGAAAATGAATAGGTACTCATAATAATATTTAGTTATCAAAAGTGCTAGATAAAACATCAGGGTCAACTGACTGATATTAAATCATAGACTGACTAATTTGAAGTCCTGGTAGAGAAGAGGTAAGATTTTAAAGATTAAGAATACTATTAAATGTGGATTAATTTTGAACACAATCTTAGCTAACTAGGATAATGGATAGGAAAAATATAATAGGTATACACACAAAATAGTTTCCTGTACTTAGAAGTAATGGAATGCCAGTACACATGTGATATGGGTGGATATTTAAGTATCATGTTTTATTATCATAAAATGATATTATTAAAATGTACCAAAACTTAGGAATCTAATAAAATATCTATAAAAGCTCTATAACAGGAACAAAAATCCTTGAAATGACTTAAATATCAGGATCAATTAACTAGACCTAGGTGTATACCATATTTATAGGTTGGAAATAATAATGAAAATGTTAATTAATCTATATGTTAATTGCAATCTCATTTAAAGTCCAAAAGTTTTACCTTATTTTTTTTGTGAAAATTTATAAGCTGATTCCAAAAAGTAGTGTATGGAAATAAAAAAGGCCAGCAATATAAGATAATGTGTAATTATAAGCATAATTTGGAAGACATACTCTATTAGACGTCAAGATTTTTTTTAAAAAGATTTTATTTATTTATTTGTCAGAAAGAAAGAGAGAGAAAGCACTAGCAGGGGGAGCAGCAGGCAGGGCAGGCAGAGGGAGAAGCAGGCTTCCAGCTGAGCAAGGAGCAGATGCTGGACTCAATCCCAGGATCCTGGGATCATGACCTGAGACGAAGGCAGCCTCTTAACTGACTGAGCCACCTAAGCATCCCTAGATGTCAAGATTTAATAAAAAGTTATAATAGTTAAAATGATGTGTTATTTCAATGGTCTATACATTGACAATAAAATATTCTAAAAATGGACTTGTAGGTATATGATATCTTCATGTATGATAAATTTGGCACTGCAGTGTTGTGGAGAGATTTTTTTCAATACCCTTAGCTAGATCAGTTGAATAGTCATACAATATATTAGTAAAACTTCCTTCCTCATAACCTTGTACTGTCTACAAATAATAATTCCTAAATGTGAAAGGCACATATGTGTGTGCATGCACACATACAAACAGGTGCATACACACATTTTTCATTTTTATCCTAGAAGAAAATGTAGTAATCTACCATCTAAACTTTGGTAAGAAAAAAACTTCTTAAATAGGACAGAAAATTTGCTAACCATAAGGGAGAAAATTCATATTTCATACTACACTAAAATTAAGAACACCTGCTACTCTAAAGATATAGTTAAGTCTTAGAAAAATTCAAGTCATAGAAATTGGAGAAAAATAAAATAACTGTAATTCAAACAAAAGAGATGCCTTTTGTGGATGGTAATAAAGGACCATGCATTCATGAAGAGATTGATTAACTAAATCTTCTACACTTGAACACAAAAGATGGAAGGAGGAGTTAGTTATAATCCCTATCAAGTTTCAAGGGAACTTGGAATAAAAAATATATTAAGTCATACAAATCTAAATCATCATAATATTCACTAACAAACCTTTTTTTTTAAAGATTTTTATTTATTTATTTGACAGAGAGAAATCACAAGTAGATGGAGAGGCAGGCAGAGAAAGAGAGAGGGAAGCAGGCTCCCTGCTGAGCAGAGAGCCCAATGTGGAACTCGATCCCAGGACCCCGAGATCATGACCTGAGCCGAAGGCAGCGGCCTAACCCACTGAGCCACCCAGGAGCCCCAAAACCTTTTTTTTTTTTGGATTAGCATTACAGAAACACTAAATTTTCCTGCCTCTGAAACATTTATACCAACAAAAACTGAACAGAAGAATACTTAAGTTTTATTTGATGAGCTGATTTAAAATAGTTGAGCGATTAGTGATTCACTTTAAGAGATGTAAGCTCTCTATTCCAGCTCCCATTACTTCAGTTTGGTTATTAACAAAATAGTGTGTGTGTATAATGTATAGTATATAGAAAACCCTAATTTGAATAAAGATAAACTAATAAACATAAAAATAAAATTCCCAGAACTTTATTCATTTATTTATTTAGTTAGGTTTTTAGCTAACATTTATTTAACTTTTACTATAAAAACTGGCTCTTGTTGCTTTTTTAAACATTGTACATTTTCTAATTTAAATCAAATTAAAACTGAAAATATATGTTAAATATATACTATATAACCAGAAGTTTGTTTTGCATGCTGAATTATAAGAAGGTGAAAGACAGCCTTACAGTGAAGGAGTTTATCATATTTTTGAGAAGACGATAGATTAGTGAAAAAGGTAGAGAGATGATGTGTATGGGAAATATTTGATAAGTATAAATTTCTTTTTAATTGTCAGTTTGTGGATGTTTTTTTCTTTTTGAATGGGGAGAGAGTTGATGTATAAATGAGCAGGGTGGTGTCCCTCTTCATTTCCATCTGAGAACACTACCTCATGTGACATTGTTTTTAATGGCTCTTATAAATATTCAGAATTTTGCCTTTAAAAACTGAAGAGTAAAAAAATATTACCTTCAGAAAGTGCATTATATGGATACCGCACACATTACCAAGCGAACATTTGGTACTTCATTGGCAATTTAGGTTAGAAGGAGAAAAGCAAAGCAAAGTATAGGAAAGAAAAGAAGCTTCAAATCCTTTTACTTGAGAAGAGTGGTTTGACTCTCTACAGAAATAAATGCATGTGGAGGGAGACGGGTTGAAACTCAATGCTGTGCCATTTCAAAAATAAAATTTCAGGGATTTGCAGTTTCTTTTATTCAAGTAGATATAAATAGATATTCATGACTATCTTCAACTGTATTTTATTTGAAAGGACTGTAATTTTATATATATATATATATCACATATAAATAATAGGCCTGAGTATTAAATGATTGGTACAGTGGAAAAACAGTTGTTGGATTCTATCCCTTTAAATAGTGGTACAAGTGCAAAAAAAATATACATATATGTTTCTACTTAATCAACAGCAAAATTAGTTTCCAACCAGAAGGTATTAAGCAAAGATGCAGCAAGCTGTTTGTCTGAGATTAAAACTCTGGAAAGCCAAATTCAGTAAATATGAATGTGAAGAGCACAGCCTTCCTTGCTAGTTTTCAAAATTATATCCGTTTTTTTGCTGTGGCTTTAAGACTTGCTCGGGTGTTTCTAGTTCACCTATTCCCACTAATGACAATTCCACATTGTGTTTTTTTCTTTGATTCTGTGCTTACTTGGGCGTGCGGATAAAATATCCACCATATAAATATAAAATAGAATATAATATATATAATATAATATATATAATATATATATATAATATATATAATATAATATATATAATATAATATAAAATATATATATAATATATATAATATAATATAAAATTTTATATATAAAAATATAATATATATAATATAATATAATATAAAATAATATATATATTATATATATATTATAATATATAATATAATATAAAATAATATAATATAAAATATAAAATATATTTTATATATTATATATATAAAATATATATAATATAATATAAAATTATAATATATAATATTTTATAAAATTATAAAATATAATATAATATAAAATATAAAATATTTTAATATAAAATATATAAAATATATATATATTATATATAATATAATATAAAATATTTATTTATAATTTATATTTATTTATATTTATATTATATTTTATGTTTATATTTATAAAAATATAATATAATATAAAATATAATATAAAATATCCACTTTGATTCTGTGCTTACTTGGGGGTGGAAAAAATATCCACCATACACTGTAATTCAGAATTAGAGTCAATAAATTCACACTTTAAGAAAGAGTTTTAAATAAACACCAAGTCATTGTTCCCTATTTGATGCAGTGAATTATTCTGTACTTTAAGGTGGTGACTAGAGAGCATATGTGGGAATAATTACGATTTTCTTTTTCAGTTTCTAAGGGTGCACATACTGGAAGGTTGACTGGAAATTCTGCTTTCGAGTGTGACAATTTTTTTACAATCCCAGTGTACTTTTTCCTTTTCTTCAAGTGCTCTCATGATAAAAGATCACATGGCAAATGACAGTTACTTTTACAATTACTTTCAAGCATGATATCGAAGGAACTATATTACACTAAGGATGGGTGTTTTACTTTAAAAATTCTTACTTTTTAAAATCTTTTTTTTTTTTGCAGATTCTTCTAGTATTCCTATACTCTTTCTGACCATTCTTCTCTGCTTTTTTCTGTGACTGTTTCTCAAGATTTTATTCTTACCAATTTTTTGCTTTATACTTTAGCATAAAGTATAGGAAACATTCAGTTTCTGTCCCAATGAACTTATATCTTCTGCTTTTCCTTGGTACTCCCCTACCCCTGTTTTTTCCTACCAGTCTACAGGAAATTTCTACTTCCATATCTTGCCCTCTGCCCAAGATGAACATATTCCAAAATGAAATCAATATTTCTTGTCCAAATTGGTTTTATTCTTCAGTTATATCCACTTAATACATGGACACACTCTCCTTTATTCTTCATTATTAAAAACTACAAATTTTCTTTCTTCTTTTCTTTCCTTTCATCCTTTTCACCAAATATTTTGGGGGAAAGTGAAATAATGTTTTACTTTCAACCTCTCTCGGGACTGCATCTTCCTGTCCATTCTTTCTCTTTGCCATCCTAGTTTTCATTTTCATAACTCCATCCTACCATTAGTCTACAAACTTCCTGATAGAAAATTCTTAGGCCAGTTTCTCTAAAACCACTTTTTTCTTAACAGCATTACCTTATCACTTCCTTTCTGAAGATGAATGAACCCTGTTGTCTGTCATTTATGCCTCCACATAAAGTTATGTCTTGGTATTTATTCATTTCATTCTATACTGTATCGGTACTTCTTCATTTGGAGAGATAACTGAGCAACACACCTCTTTTTCTCTATACAGTCTCTGCATTCATGGGCTATTTGCATTTTTTTAAGGTTTAGATGTTTTCTTTCTTTGAAAGATATTCTTCATTCTCTAAATCCCAGATTATTCTTTAACTTCTTATGAAATACTTCCTGTACACACTGTTCTTTTACCTTTTTGCAATCCTTTTTTCAGTTATAGCCAGTACCAAATTGTATTTCCTTTGTTGTTCCCCATTTCACAATATTTCATCAGATTGATGACTACATCAAAATAGAAACCACGTAATTTCTTCTTTTGTTTCCCCTATAGCATATATCATGTGCTGTATGTAGAGACTCTCAAATACTTTTAAGCAGACTAGTAATCTGATTATTGAGCTAGACCGCACTTATGTATACGAGCAATCTATGATCTGTAATGGCATCTTGGAGATTTCAGTACAGAAGGCAGTCAGCAAATATATCAATGGGAAAATATATCTTTGGTAGATTTTAAGTGACATTCTTGTTTATATAGTATATTCTCAGGATAAATATGTCCTTACAAGAGGAAAAATTATGGTGACTACGAGAGATCAAAATGAAGGTCAATGTTCATTTTTCTCTCCACCTCCTTTCAACATAATACATCTTTAAATTATTGTAACATTTTGTTAAGGTAACAACGAGCAACAGAGTCTTCCTAATTGTCCCCCTCTGGTGGCTACTGGAGTCCAGAAGGTCAAGGATAGTGTATTTATCAGTAGTTTTTAAAGGTTATGAAGAATAACAATGAAGGATTGCTCTAAAAGTGATAAATTTAGTGTATTTTTTCCCCAGATCTTCAGTCTAGTTACTGAAAGTGGAAGGCAAGTGAAAGTAATAGGACATATAAGGAGAGGAAGATTTCTACCTTAACTTTTCAAGCACAAACATAAAAATAGTCACATTTCCCAATATTGCTCTTTCTTCAGATAATGTCCATTAATTAGTACCTGGTTACAAGCAAGACTTGATTCACTGTAGTAGATATTCTCAAGTTAATAGACATTTTGGACAAATCTAGATACAAATAAAATTCTCCATTTGACTTTTGGTATCTGACAAAACTGATGTAATCTTTACAGAATCATTTGAATTTTTTACCAGTTGTGGTAAGTTATTCTCAAATCCCCCTAAGTGCTTATCAATAAGTCTGTCATTTTACAGACACTACCAACAAGATATTTTGAGAAGGAAATTGTCTGTTATATCTTATTGTGTATGGACTAGAGATAGAGGTTTGGGGGGGGCGGTGTGTGTTGAATTCTAAGGAATGCTTCTTCTTATACAGGTAAAAATAAAAATTCTAACAACTCAAGCAAAATTGTACAAGAGGTCTTCTCAGCAAAGTGATCCTAGAATATCATTTCCATCCTCACCAGCACTCCAGGCATCTTAGAAGCCCCTGATTATTGTTAGGCTACATGAGTAGTAGCTCTGTGTACTATGGACATAGCCAACAATTGTGTTCAAGATGCAACTGCATGGTTTTCCTTACCTGAATTGCTTTAGTGTTGTGCATCTGGCACATTAGTATGTATAAATAAGAGCTATAGGATAACAAAAATATATGTTCATTTTCCCTGTATTGTTATTTTTGCTGTGTTTGGAAACAAATACATGTACACAGCTGGAAACACAATGATTAAATTGTATGTGTGTGTATAATCAATAATTTTGTGTGTATGTATGTGTGTGTGTATGTGTATATATGTATATATATATATATATATATATATATATATATATATAATAGTTCCCCACCCACAATATTTATGACTGTCACTAAAAAGAGAACTAATGCTATTTTATTTTCTGGAAAGGAATCTTTCCATCACCAGAACTCAACAATCTGCTTAGGCATGAACAAGTGGAGACTCCTAGATTTGCTAGTATTCTTAAATATAAAGCAAGAACTTCAGTGACCATATCAGATACCACTTATGTCCTAATTCACATTCCCTCAGCTCACCTTTTTACTTGAGGAATGGCTATGGAAAGCAGCTGTATGCAAACAGAACTTAATTACAACTTGCTTAGCTGAATCATGTATCTCTAACTTTCTGCTCGGAGATTATTGTCCACCACCATATGGGATGCCCAAAGGAACCTGCAAGTAATTCTGACATATATGCAAATCTAGAATGGGTAAGTGTTAATAATCCCTGGTAAAACCCTTGACTAATAAGTGTTAGCATCTGATAGATTCTCACTTCTGTCCCTGAGGCAGACAATTCTGAGATAATTTGTATAAAGATTCTCAGAGTTTCCCCAGTGGGAACAAACTTAATTTTTCTACAGTGATGGCCAACGTACCTTTGGGTAGTCTTTCTCTTTTTCCTATTTCAACCTTCCCAGTCACGCATTCAAATCACCCAGTCACCCAGTTCCCCAAAATCACTTCCTGAAATAGCACAGCTGCATCTAGCTCTTGCCTCAGGCTCAGCGTTTAGAGGAAAGAAAGGATATACATTACCAATAAAATGACCCCATTGTGAAGCTATGAATGGATTTAAAATTTTATTTTAAAGAAGAAAAATCTATGACTGTTCCTGGGTATTGTGTGATCGATCATGAGAAACATTTTTGCTCTTTAACAATCAAAACTAACCCCTAAGTAGCTACTACTGGAGAAGGAATAAATGTCTAGAACAAATTATTGATTTTCAAAGGTATATTGACCACTTTAAAATAAGAAAACCCAATGCCACTCTTACTACCCTGTAATGATATATTTTAATGATACAAATAATGACTGATATCATTCTTGTTCCAAGGTTGACTGCTCATTCAGCTCATAATGAATGGAATGTCACTAAATTTGATCTCCTGGGCTCTAGCTCAGGAAACAGCATGTAGCAAACACTTGTTGAATCAGTTACTATAAATAAACTCGAGATCATGTATCAATTATAGTTAGGTTAGCCAGAACAACAACAGCAGTGCCAACATCTTTGGTGATCCATCTACTGAACCTGGTAATTTGGTATTCCTAAGAAAAACCGTAGTACTGTCATTTTTTGTTCTTTTTAATGAGGGAAATTTGCCATTTATTTAACAAGGTTCTCCAGAATCTTGGTGGGAACTCCAGGAATTAATTTACCTGTTTTGAATATTTGAATTATATTTGGGCTTTCAAATATCAGCTGCCAGCTTTAAAAGATTCAAGTTCAAACCCAGAAGGAACACAATTATTTATTTTCAGGAGGATGCATAAGAGATCTTGAAAGACTCTTATTTCACTCTTCCAAGTAGCATGGACATGGTTAGAAGAGGGCTTTTTTGATTTTTAAATTAATTTTGCCATTCTTTAACAACTTATGTTAGAAAACACACATATGTTTGTAAATCACACATATTCTTGCAAGTAACCTTCTCCTTCATTTATTCAACATTTGTTTAGTGCCTAATTATATACTGTCATTGTACCAGAAGCTGTGGCATAGAAATGAGTAAAATATGCTATTTGCCTTCTAGAGGCCCATTATCTAGAGAGGGATGCTATAAACATAATTACAATAAAAATGATGAATTATTTTTGAGTATAGTTGACACAGAATGTTACATTAGTTTCAGGCATACAACACAGTGATTCTACAAGGCTATGTTATAATACAGTCACCACAAGTGTAGCTTCTATCTAGCACCATAAAACACTATCACAACTACCATTAGCTGTATTCTCCATGCTGTACCTTTTATAAAAATGATGAATTAGTTGTATGAAGTGTGCTTTTAGAGCACAGAAGAGGGATAGACATCTTCCCTATTATTCTTATATTTTCTTATTAATTTATTATAGTTAATTGAAATTTATTTTACTGTTACTATTTGGAACAGACCTATAATATATCCTATGAAAACAAAATGCCAAAGCAAAACCTATATACATTATTAGTCTATTTCTTGATTTATTTGCCCTGCTCTTTACATAAATATTCTAGTTTGCTTATCATTGTCATCATCATTACAAACATCATCATTATTATCTTTAGAATACACTATTTTTTAAAAAAGATTTTATTTATTTATTTGACAGACAGAGAGATCACAGGTAGGCAGAGAGGCAGGGAAAAAGAGAGGAAGGAAGCTCCCTTTTTTGGGGAGAGAGCCCTATGCGGGGCTTGATCCCAGGACCCTGAAATCATGACCTGAGCCGAAGGCAGAAGTTTTAACCCACTAAGCCACCCAGGTGCCCCTAGAATACACTATTTTTGCTACATATGGTAAACATACTGGGTTTACATAAACCCCAAATGTAAGCATATTTTAGTAGAGAGGGCAGTATCAGAACTCAGGAAGCTGTACACTTGTGGCCAGCACAGCACAACGTATACAGAAGTTGAGTCACTATGTGGAATGCCTGAAAGCAGTGCAACATTTTATGTCAACTATAGGCAAGGAAAACAACACAACTCAGGAAGCTCAATTTCTAGTAATGATTATGCAGTGAACCCTCAAGTCACAATCCCTGTAGGTCCAAATTTTCTTCCTCTTTAAAAAAAAAAAAAAAAAAAAGATTAGATTTCAATGGATTTGTCAAGATTAAAGAGCTTAGCAAAAATTCTGGCTAATTTTATTACAACATGGATAAAAATATAAAGACTTCCTTGTTCTTTGTGAAAACATTCGTCTGGGTCTAAGAATAGCTTATGGGTTACAAATTTTTTTTTTTAATCTATAACATGATAGAGATTGTGAACACTCATTGCTTCATTTGGGACTCTAATTCAGTCTTTGAATAGCTTCTGAATTTGTCTTTAACTTTCTTTCAGAAAGTTTAACTTTCTTTCAGTAGTATTCTACTAGTTTTGTTTTTTTCTTTCAGAGTATCTAAATATCTAAACAGAATAGTGGTTAAGGAATCAGCTATGATGTCCTTTTCAACTAAAATCTTCAAGTGGATTTATTTAGTGACGTGGCATAATATCTTTAACATAAGAATAAAAAGAACAAGAAATGTATTGATTAGTCATGTTTCAGTTCTGTCCACTTCTGTTCAGAATATGAACCAGAATGATTCTTTTATTTTTTAAAATATGCTTCATAAATAACATAAAATAAGAAATTATATTCTGAGAATTTTAAAGACTTCCTTCAAGATTAATACAAATTTGTTTATCAATTGTCATAAGAAAAATTAACTTCAATAAATACAATACAATATTATATCTTGCTAAATATGCAATAAAGGAATCTGACAATTTTAGCCTTAATTTGAATTCAGACATATCTGGACAAGTTTGGAAAATGTGTTCTTTAAAATAAATATATGGCATTTAGGCCCATATTTAGCAGACAAATTCCATTTAGACAAAAATGTACCTTGTGCATTTATGATTGTAATAGTAATCATATGTTTGGAATCAGTTCTTATATTTTCATGAGGGAAACTGTATAAGCTGGTTATCATTACTTAAACACTTTGAAGATATGAATATGTTTAATCAAATATGAAATTTAGATGAAACATTAAGTTTAGAGAACAGGAAAAGTAATAAATTAATTTAAAAGAAACAGATTAACATAGAATGACAAAAGATTCAACAGTGTTTTGTGAAACATTTGTATATCTATGAAATATATACATGTGTAAGTAGAAAATTATGCTTACATTAAGGAAAGTTAAATAACACCCATAGGCTAAGCCTTAGATTAAGCAGAATAAACTGGAAAATAGTGAAGAGGAGAACATGTATATGCCTTATGTGCCTCATGACTAACGAAGTGTTTTTCTGTATCATGGATGAACTCCAAGTGCCTGGAATAGTGTCTAGCACACATGAGAAGAAGGATAATTATTTGCTTAAGAGCTGAATGAATACAGGGTGTTGGAGGGCTTTTGAGTAGACTCAGGATAATGGCATATAGGGCTAATTAACTGCTTTGACCAGTTTACTTGTACTGATACAAAACTGGCATTTCATAACTCATACCTTTAGCTGAATTACGACAGAGCTCACACTGTGCTTTTAGCATCATTTTCAGCTGTACCTGAAAAAAGGCTTGGTATACTGTGCTTTAATGAAGCTCCCTGAAATCAGCCCATGTGAGACAGTGTTCATCTTGTGTTCCAGAGGTAGAAAAGGGGCTCCAATTTTCGTGAGCCACATTAGTGACTTTTAACATGTATTGGTTCTGAATAAAAATATCACCTTTACATAATCAGACCCTTCCAATGCCTAGACTTAGAAATCTAGACTTAGCCTAGACTATTAGAAATCTTGATTGGGCTCACCATCAAGCCCAGATAGTATCAAAGTTGCTGTTTCATTTCTCTCAATCTTGTATCTGCCTTTAATTGGTTTCAAATTCAGGTTTAGATAATTATCACCGTCCAAAGACAAGCAGAATGTAAATTAATTCAATGAAATGAAAACATAAGACAGGTTTTCAATTAAAGAATCAATACTGATTATACAACTTAATAGTTATGCTTTATCAACTCACAAAGTATGTTCACTTAAATCTTATTTGAATCTTAGAATAAAGTAAGTGTGTGGTTAGACACAAATACATTTCTTATTTCAGAATTATATAGACAGTAATCCCTGTGGGATAAAATAAGGAAACTAATTTACAAATAAATACATTCCAGAAGGAAAGTGAAATGCATTTTTAGTAGACAAAGAGTGAAGACATTCATTCACTGACTGGAAAGACTTAAACTAGAATTGGACAGAACTATTTTTAATTTTGGCTTCATATTTCACAGAAGTGTGACATGAATAATCTGCTCATCATCGTCAAAGGAGGAATAAATAATTGTTATCTCATAGGTTTTTGATCAGATTAACTGATAAGATATATAAGGTATGAAATACATAGCTTGTAGTAAATATTCCACAAATAACAGCTAAAGCAATACGGAAGTAGTTTAAATTCCTAGAGATCTTACGCAAAACAGGGAAAGAAAACTCCTCTAAAGCCTCACAAAGCTCATATATGAAACATATGTATTGCATATATATATGTATAGTTTTCTTTTTCATCAAAATAATTACTACACTGTAAAAAATGTTGGAAATTGAATTTACATGTCCTTTATACCCCAACATTTTATTCGCCATAGCACTGAAAGTGATGCTTAACACAGACTCTTTCTGATCCCTTCTTATGCATAAACTTCTTTGCTAATCCTTGGAGATGTATAAGTACATTCTAAGGTCCCTTTTGTACATCTTCTTCAAACAAGATTCTAACGAAGTTTTATTTATGTAATTCTTCATTTTCAATTCTTTGTATACTTTCACAGGGAGAATAACATTTCAATATAAAAAGTATCTTCCATAATTTTAATTATTTCAAATGTATTTAGTTTTTCAGTTTATGTATAGAAAGCTCATAAGACAATATCTTTGGTGCTAAGTGAACAAATTTGAGCATTTTTCTGAACCCAAAAATGTATGCTTATGATTTTCTCGGTATGGTTTTATGTTCACTGAATAGAAAGATCAGTCCCTTTATATAGCATAAACTTTTTATAAACAGGTTTATAGTATAAACTTGCCTCAGTCAGTCTTTTAGAAAAAAATTAAGATAATAATTGAAACTAAGGTACTTTTATGTTGCTTCTAGTGTAGGAGTTACTTAATGTAACATCAACTCTGACTTCGTTTATGAGAATGGATACTTCATTTGCTGAAACCAAAAGATTACTTCTTACTGTGATTATTATTTCCTTAGATTTATCTTCCTCAGCCCAAATAATGGTATATTAAACATACAATTGAACTTTAATGTAAAAACATAGCACTATATGAAAGTTAGGAGCTCCATCAGAAAGTGCTGGAATAGAATCCTGCATATGCCACTTATTAGCTCTTTGGAGTTGTCTAAGATGTTTTAAGTCCTTCTAATGGTCATTTTCATCAGCTTTAAAATTAGGGTGGTAATGACATTTGCACAAAAATTTATATTGAAATAAGAGTGCACATAATACTCTGTATACAATATTTACTTAAAGTAAGCACCCATTAATTATATTCATATATAATATATAATGACTTTTTAGAATTCAAAACCTGGAGTCTAATTTTGGAGTATTAGAATTATTAGAAATGTCAAATCTAAGACATCTTGTAACTGGCCTCCAGAGATGCGGTGTAGTAGTGAAGCTCTAACATATTATACTTTTGTGTGAATAAAGTTTGACATTTTGCCATACATTCTGACCAGTTCCGCATGATTCCTTTGATCTCTCTAGCACACTCCTACACCATGTAGCTGGCAAATCTAAAAATGGACCTTTAACATTTTTCTTATGCTTACTCATGAAACCACTTGCCTGAACTTCTTTTATACTCTTTATCTGCAATTGTTCCCCACATTCTGAGCTTTTGTCTCTTTCATTTTTTTTTTTTTTTTAATGTCAGTTTTTGCCAACCTCACAGTCCTGACATTTAGGTTCATTTTACCACACATGACCTACTTTCCTCATGGTCTACAATTTAGAATTTTATCTCAGTTCCCCTGACTTCAACTAGCCTGAGGATAATTTTCCCAGTCTTTGGGATGATATACTACTTTTTACCCCCATAAAAGAGGTACTCCTGCTGAGCATCTCTCAGAATTGTGAAAAAATATTAGATATACTTTAGTTTTATTTTATAAAACCAGCATTCAAAACCTGAAAATTAGTTTGACGTCTAAGCAGAAATCATTAAACTACAATGACAGACAATACACTAGCAAATACCCAACTTCCAGTCTGCACAACTGTACCTGGAAGGCATGACCTTTTGCCCCTAATTATGTTCCCACTCATACTCTAAGCATGGTTCTAGAATCCCTGAAGAGATTACATAATGATCTCTTGCTTCAAGAAATGCTTCAAGAAATACAAAAATCATTCTTACTTCTGTTTCCTGTGCTGGATATCTGGATGTGTGTGATGAGTTTCTCACTACCCAGCCCCTCCTCTTTTTATGGTTCCTTAATTCACATTGCTCATTTTCTCTATATAGATCTTCTTTAGAGAAAATACAGAAATACAATGAGCATGCATCATATATAATATATACTTAATAAGATACTTTCTTAAACATATATAGACATAAAATAAATACACACAAATATCTATCTATCTAGATAGATCTATAATGCATGCTACCATATTTCTATGTTATCCTGGAGTAAAAGGAAGAACACTGAATTCACAAACCTTGTAATCAAATCTCTCTTCTTGGATACTTGCTTCTCTCTGTTACTGGATACAAGTCATGAACTATACCTCCTACCATCATCTCTTCATTCCTGATCTTCTGCACTTCCACCTAGTGTGCTTACATGGAAAACGACTATCTGTTTGATCTTTCCAGTTTATGCTGCTCCCTAGATGCTTACTTGATCTGAGTACTTGTAATGGGTCTCTTTGTGTGATTGCACCAACACCCCCAACTCCTTGAATTCAGACACAGTCTTTCCATTTAGATTTGTGTCATTTCAGCATAATTCTTGTCTGTTAAGGTATCACACACTGTCGGTATCATCAGTAGTCTGTAGACATGCTTGCTTCATCACTTTATTTGGTCAGATTCTTCCCATGTTGCTTGATCCTGTTAACATTAATTACCAGATTCAAGAATGCAAACAGTAATTTACAATATTAAAAAACTGGGGTGAAATATTTACCACCAGAAGATACCATTTTTTCTTTTGACTAAAAATAATGTATTTTTACATAAATACAGATATAAGTATGTTAAGAGAATGATTTAAAACTCAACTTTTTCAATTAGTGATGTTGATAGATAATTTTATATTTTACAATTAATATGATTTCATAGAATTGTATTTCTCATAATGCAATTATGATTAAATGAGCTTTAGACCTGGCATGATAGAATGGGTATTGTTTTACACAGTGGGAAGATTATTTTGAACTTTTTACTACTGCTTTTTTTTACTTTCTTTTTTTTTTTTTGTTACTGCCTTTTCCTTCATCAAAAAATAGTGTCATCTTTATATTAGTAAGTATACATTAAAATTGAGGATCAACAAATTTCATTTTTATCTAAATTATCTGCATGTCTCTTTAAAGTCTTCTTAGCTGGAAGGTAGCAGAAATACTCCCCACTGCACGTTATTAAATAACTTTCAAATTGTATTTGCACATTTTTCTGTATTAGTCAAAGCCATTTTCTGTAGCAGCCTGTAATCAAAGCTTAGCATACTTAGAAAGAAAGCTATAACCACATCATTTCTGTTAAAGCAGGCCTGACTATTGTAAAGAAAAATCTGGCCTGCAGAATTTAATGGAGAGACTTTGCATTTGATTGCACATTGGTCAAATAATGAAATCATCCTCCTACAACCACTAACTTCAGAAAAAGATAAATTTCCAGGTAGATTTTATACAATATGACAACTTTGAAAAAATAAGACTTTGTAATTCAAAATATATAATATTAAGTCATGTCATTTTTCATTGTTGGCTGTTATAGCTTTTTCTTATTCCCGTAGATGAAATAAAGGAAAGCCAGTATCCTGTATATACATTTTCCTTGAATTTTGTGGATGAGCATATTTTTTTCTTTTTTCTTTTTTTTTTTTTTCTTAAGAGAAGGTTAGGGGGAGAGGGAGAGAGAGAATAGCCCAATGCAGGGCTTTGTCTCACAACCCTCAGATCATGACCTCAGCTTAAACCAACCCAGATGTTTAACTGACTGAGCCACCCAGGTGCCCCTGCAGATGAGTATCTTATATTTATACAATGAAACAGTGAAATTATACATTTATACAGTGAAACAAAGTGTATTCTTAAGCAATGGACAAATACTTTTTTCTGGAAGTAATTTAGTCAATCATTTTTAAACTTAATAATTGTATGACATTAGTTTCATGTAAAGAAAAACAAATGTCTTAGTGTATTCATTTATTCATTTATTTTGTGGGAGATGCCAAATAATCACTTGACACATTGCTGAGTAATCCATCCTCTCTTTCACATTGTTTAGGTTGCAGTTTGTGTCTATAACAATATAGATTTACATGTAACACACAGGGACTAATTCAGAGAAATTTAATTCCATTTACAGTATTTCAAACAATTAAAATATGGATGCTAACCATTATGTGAGATAGATACCGAAAACTCAAAAGATTTTTAAATTTTTAATTCATTTATTTGAAAGAGAGAGCATAAGCGGTGGGGAGGAGCAGAGGGAGAGGGAGAAGCAGATTCCCCCTGAGCAGGGATCCCGACACAGGGCTCAAACCCACTGGCATCAGGATTTGAGCCCAAGGCAGATGCTCAACCCACTGAACCACCCAGGTGTCCCTCAAAATATTTTTAAAAACTAAGTTTTGAAGCATTAGTAGATGTGTAGATATCTGATGGTCGTCACTACATACTTTTAATCCCCAAATTTTAACATAACACACACACACACACACACACATTCTAATAACCTGAAGAATCAAACAGAACCAAGTTTATTATCTCCTGCGTGAAGGAGCACCAACTTGACAGTCTTAGTAGTGTCTTAACAGAATATTAAAGTGAGAAATTTATGGAGATTTGGGATCTAGCCTTATGTGGTTTAATATGGGCATTTCACTGTGACAAATATGAACTTGATTGGGCAAATGATATACATTTCAGTTCAGAAGATCTTGAAGCAAATTTCAATATATAAAGAGTTGTTTAATAAACAGATGATTTGTTCAGTTGAGGGAACTAGTGCCATGAAAAGTAGGCTGATTTGAGTTGTCAGTTTTGGAAAATTCAATTTTAGAAAGTTGCAGACACAAAGAGTGAAACTGTTAACTGGTTTACAGAAGTATCTGAGTCAAAGTTTTTTGGAGTATATAGTAATCATGTTTATGGAGGTGGTCTTGGTTCTCAGTCCTGATAATGAAGCCAGAAGTTTAATACAGGAAGTTTTATTTCATATGCATCCATTTGGGGCATTATCCGGGCTCAATGGGAAGCTATACCATGTTATCTAGAGACTATCAAAGCACTATGAAAGGCCTGGGGTTTTACCACATTGGCAATTTAACAAGTTAGCCTACTACTGATTCGTAGATTGAGGTAGAAGGCACAGATTTCAGGGTCAGAGACAAAGGACTCTATTACTCACGGGGAGAAAAAAAAAAGTAACTAGAGTGGTTTCCTGAGTTCTCTTGGTTTCCTTCCAGTGTCTGCAGAAAGAGGACTGGGGCAGGGTGACATAGGTATGCTGGGATACATTCCCATGTAGTGACTTGCATTGCAAGAGAGGAACACTTAGCTTGGGAAATATCACTGCTTTTACAGCAAGCGAAATAAAGCTTTGTCCTTTCTTATAAGAATCCATCATTTATCCTGACATGTGTTCAGCAAAACTAAAATTTTTATGAATATGTAACCTTGGTGATCTGAATAATCTCACCAAGAAAGGTTAGGATGAAAACCATTTACTTTTTCTCATAAACTATTTCATTAAAGACAGTTCAGTACAACTATAAGCATCATCATCAGGCCAAATTGCAGTACTCACCTCAGCATGCCCCCAGGGCTCCAGACTCCGTCAACTGTGAGTAAGTTCCAGGGAGAAACTGCTAGGTCTTATTTCAAAAAACAAGGTAAAATCTAAGGGGAAGGTCTCATCCATTAGGCACTTGCTCAGTCTTCTTTAATCCAATGGATTAAGAAAAGGTTATGAAGACTTTTCCATTCAATATAAATTCAACTTCATTTTTCATTCAAATTAATATATCAATAATTAATAATAATAGGTTTTGTGAACTTCTATAGAGAATGAGTGAGAAAAACATAGATTTTATGAGATATATTACTAATATGAGTCAAGTTTAGAAATATATATATATGAGAGGCGCCTGG
This sequence comes from Neogale vison, assembly GCF_020171115.1. Classification (NCBI taxonomy): domain Eukaryota; kingdom Metazoa; phylum Chordata; class Mammalia; order Carnivora; family Mustelidae; genus Neogale; species Neogale vison. The sequence goes on from NC_058093.1 coordinate 79,783,565, forward strand.
GTGGCTCAGTGGGTGAAAGCTGATGCCTTCGGCTCAGGTCCTGATCCCAGGGTCCTGGGATCGAGCCCCACATTGGGCTCTCTGCTCAGCCTCTCTGCCTGCCTCTCTGCCTACTTGTGATCTCTGCCTGTCAAATAAATAAATAAAATCTTTAAAAAAAAAAAAGAAAAAAAAAGAAATATATATATATATATATGGTATAATTAACTTCTTTATTTTGTAGAAAAGAAGAAAGAAAAGAAACCTTTTCATAATATATAGTAATAAATGTAATGAGTAGCTAAAGCTGTTAGTTTTTAAATTAGGGGTATGATAGAAAATGGAGTATTCTTTGATAAACCTGTGTGTAGGTATCTGACTCTGATTTTTTCTTTTTACTGATAATGAATAACTAAGAAATATATATAGCATAAATAAATTAATTAAACATAATAAATGAAATATTCTTATTAATTTGATGAAAAAGATATGTAATAACACAAATGAATGGTCCAGAATTAACATACAATTAACCATTTTAACATGAACTAATATAATAATTGGCTATTGTTGGAATACATATTTTATAATCTAATTAGATTAACTAGATATTTCTGTAGGTTTTATTCATTAAGTCTTAAAAAATGTGATATTCTTTTTTTTTTTTTAAGATTTTATTTATTTATTTGACAGAGCGAGATCACAAGCAGGCAGAGAGGCAGGCAGAGAGAGAGGAGGAAGCAGGCTCCCTGCTGAGCAGAGAGCCCGATGCGGGCCTCGATCCCAGGACCCTGAGATCATGACCTGAGCCGAAGGCAGTGGCTTAACCCACTGAGCCACCCAGGCGCCCGAAAAATGTGATATTCTTAAAAATATTCCATTTATATTTTAATATCTCTGTTAACCAATATTGTTTTAGGAAATAGTTTTAAAAATTCAGCTTTGGGATCCATTCTCTATATAAGCCTCTAAAATAGCCATCTCTCATGGAAGAGCAGAGACAGCCCTCCTCATCTTAACCATATAATCTGAAACAAGAATATTCCAACACAGACCATACTATGTTGTGCCAAGTGTCATTCTTCCTTTCTCACTAACATAATTACAAGACAGAAAAGAACAAGATGAGACCCATGCTGTTTTATGGAATTTTGAATAATCCTAAAATCCAATAAACCTAACACATAGTTTTACCCAAAATATGTGCAATGTTGATAATGTTCTTCTCATTCAGTTCTTTCTTCTGACAATCTGAAAACACTCAAAAGACTCAAATATACAATAAATATCATTATACTAAGTGGGCTGAGAAATCAAGTCAATTGTTGAAAACTGGCCCTGCCATGAAGATTTTTTCAAAAGCACCTTTCATGTGGTGAGTTGAAACAAATAACACAATAACTCAGGAGGGTAGTCCAAAACCAGCAGTTGTATATGCCCCAAAGTTCTTGTCAAACAGTTAATCCTAAATTACATAATATGACATGATTATTTTAATTCTTGATCATAGCTCATACTGTCGATAAAATGTTTAACATATATACATTTCAATAATGTTTTTAATTGAATATGCTACTAATAGCAATTCATTTCAGGTGGCAAAAAAGCATAAAGTGGTCAATTTAATACTCATAAACCTGCATTTAGTTTTAATTTCCTTACTATACTGAATTTTGAAAATGAGATCAAAATAATGACCTAAACAAGATAGGATTAATGCCATTTCTGTATACACTCCAGCATTTATTCAGTGCCTGTGTTTCTCCTCACTAGCAAAACTCCCAATTTCTTTTAAATATTTTCTCTGAAATTGCTGCTTTTGAGTTTAACATTCTACTGACAAATGTTCTAATCATGAAAAGGCACATAATCACTTATTTTAGGAAGAAATGTTCTCCTGCGAACCCCTAGTATAGACAAATGAAAGTAGAGCAAAAGTTCGTTTTCTAAAAAATCTAGTAAGATAGGAGGTAAATTTATAACGTATCAGGAAGCTCAAAATAGGCAATATACTTTTGTTCCAATATGAGATCCTTAAATGTATCTCCAAGTTTTGAGTCAGATGACTGTCTTTTTATGCTTTACATAGCACTGAATGCATTTTCTATAGGTCTTTCTTTTTGCTTCATGTACCATAAGAATTGGTATTGCTCCCAGCTCTGATTACTTATCTTCTTTTTAACACTCAAGCTATAAAATGTTAAATAATAGGTAGGAAGTACTTTCCTCTCATGTGAAAGGAGGAACAGTATGGTAACCTTCATTTGTTCTATGCCAAATTATTTTTCCTCTCAACTGCAGATCAGCACTCTTAGTGCAGGAGAGTTCAACCAAACACACTCACTGAAATTTCTCCAGTGTACTACATTACACCTAATAACCTGAGAGGTTATTTCCTTTCAGCCTTTTCTGAATATGACTGGGCTCCCTGTCTGCAGCTTCTCAGTGTATATCATTGCTATGGACAAAGTAATCATTGCTGTTTTTGCAAGCGCTTTACTTTTAAATGCTTTGTTTCATTAACAGCTTCTGATTTCTTTTTTCTTTTTCTTTTCTTTTTTTTTTTTTTTTTTTGAGAGACAGACTGAGTGCGGGGCAGGAAGGGGCAGAGGGAGAGTGAAGACTGACAGAGGGCTTGATCGCACAGTTGAGATCAGAACCTAAGCTAAAATCAAGAGTTGGTGCTTAACCAACTGAACCATCCAGGCACCCCATCTTTGTAAAACTGTTAAAGAACATAGTTCAGCGGCTCTGTACCTCTATATTTTTTTTTGTAAGAAGAACCATAGCCATAAATAATTTTATGTCAAATGTTCAAATGTGTCTAATTTTCATTATTTTTTTATTACTTTTTATAAGGCCTTTTTCTCAGTTTTTTGGCCAGGGATTAGCATAGATAACAGATAATTAGCATAGATAATCTTCCTATCCTTAAGTCTGTAAAGGAATCATCTTATTTATTTACTTTTTTATTGATTTATCCAAAAGGCATTCATTTACCCTTGTGTCATTCCATGGTAATAAAATTAGTGGATGAAGAAGAAATACAAGAATATATCAAACATAAAAAGATTGGGAAAAAATATGATAAAATGACATTTCCACTTTCAAATTAGTTTAGTTTCATTTTTATAATGAAAACCAGGGATGAGAACAAGAAAATTGTGAGACATATATGAATTTCAGAGTTGAATGAGCAACAAAAGGAATTAGTCTATTTTAGAAAAGATAAAAAAAGCATAATTCTTTCGAATTTTATCAAATGGAATAGTAAGACATCAGAGAGGAAGATAAACTATGAGAGACTCTTAACCGTGGGAAAGAAACCGAGAGTTGCTGGAGGGGAAGGGAGAGGATTGGATAACTGGGTGATGGACATTAAGGAGGGCACATGATGTGAGGAGCCCTGGGTGTTATATGCAACTGATGAACTACTGAACTGTATATCTGAAGCTAATTCATTGTGTTGGTTAATTGAACTTAAAACAAAGGAAGAAAAAAGGGCTTCATTAAAACCATAATGGATACTTCTCAAAGTAATTTATAATTTAAAAGAACCACCAAGTAATGAACTAACCAAAACTGTCAAATTTGACTATTTTAGAACTCTAGAGTCTAGTTTAAGACTTGCAGTGTCCAGGGGAGTGCTTGATTAAAAAAAAAGGCGAATTTTGACATTTTGCATAACAGCTACAATGTCCTGCTCCTGACCCCAAGGCAGGTAGTTGTAGAGATGGTGGCCCATATTACTAGTATAGTTTATTGATGCCAGGTGGGCAATAAGTACCTTCTCCTTCCGAAACTGAGTTGTGTGTTTTAAGGTGACTGGCAGTTGAGAAATCAGCATAGAGGCTGGCTATTGCTACATCTTCAGGTTGAAACAGCTTCCTGGGAAGATTGTGTTGAAAGAATTTAGAGACAAAATGTCTCCCCCCCACCCTGCTTTTCTTTCCTCATTGGATGAATGCAGTCTTAATAAAGCATACGGCAGGGGGTATAGTCATTACCAAATAACTTGGAAAAGTCACTGAACAAATCGATAATTACTGTCTTCCTCAACAGCAATCTCTAGGGAGAGGAAGAATCTTATTTTTAGAATTACTGCATTACAATAATAAAAATATAAAGTTCTCAACAAAATACTGCAAAACATACAGAGGAACAGAAAGATATGATCCATTCATAAGAAAAAATAAATCAAAAGAAACCATCCCTGAAGAAGTCCATCGATTGGAGGTGCTAGACAGACTTCACTGCCTTAAATGTGCTCAAAGCTCTGAGGAACAAAAAACTAAATCAGGAGAATGATGTTGAACACATAAGGAATAACAATAAAGAGATACAAAATTACAAAACTTTGCTGAAATGAACATATTTGTTGTGATACACAAGCTATCAGAGCTCTCTTAAAAAGAAATACATTGGGTGCCTGGGTGGCTCAGTGGGTTAAGCCGCTGCCTTCGGCTCAGGTCATGATCTCAGGGTCCTGGGATCGAGGCCCACATTGGGCTCCCTGCTCAGCGGGGAGCCTGCTTCCTCCTCTCTCTCTCTGCCTGCCTCTCTGCCTATTTGTGATCTCTCTCTGTCAAATAAATAAATAATATTAAAAAAAAAAGAAATACTTTACCTGAATAATCTGTTTATTTAAAAATGAATCTGGAGGCACCTGGTTGGCTCAGTGGGTTAAGCCTCTGCCTTTGGCTCAGATCATGGTCCCAGGGTCCTGAGATGGAGCCCCTTATCAGGCTCTTTGCTCTGCAGGGAGCCTGCTTCCCCACCTCTCTCTGTGTCTGCCTCTCTGCCTATTTGTGATCTCTCTCTGTCAAATGAATGAATAAAATCTTTAAAAAAAAGAATCTGTATTAAAATATTTCCCATAAAACATCCTAGACAGAGGTTATTATTTTTTCTAATAAGTTCTACCAAATTTTTAGAGATTAAGTAATAAGAATTACACAATAACTTTCTGAAAAAAAAATGAAGAAGAGAGAATACTTCACAAATACTTTTATGAGACCAGTGTTATCAAAACCAAGGACATAAAAATATAAAAGTACATTGTAATACACCTATAACATAAACCCAAAATTTCTTTACACAAGGTCATAAAAACCAAGTGTTTTTACCTAGTGAGTGTAAGGTTGGTAAATATTTGAAAGTTAATCATTGTAAAGCACTATGCTTCCATTTTATTTTTTTAATATATATATTTTTAAGGATTTTATTTTATTTTATTATTTGAGAGAGAATGAGTGAGAGAGAGCATGAGAGAGGAGATGGTCAGAGGGAGAGCAGACTCCCTAAGGAGCTGGGAGCCCAATGTGGGACTCGATCCTGGAAGTCCGGGATCATGACCTGAGCCAAAGGCAGTCGCTCAAACAACTGAGCCATGCAGATGCCCCCATGTTTCCATTTTAAAAGAGTAACACACAATCGTCTCAAAGATACAGATAAAATGTTTCAAAAATATCTCAACTATTTATGATAAAAATACTCAGCCCTCTAAGAATGGTAGAGTTGATCCTTGATTTGATAAGAGGGCATTTACAAAAATCCTATGGTTAAATTATATTTATATAGTGAAATACTGAATTATTCCCACCTACAATTGCAAAAAGGGCAAGGATGTCATTCTCATTACTCCTACTCAATAGAGCAATTCAGTGATTAGGTGTTATGGCATGTGTTTGTTTTATCTGGAAGTTTGGAACATGAGGATAAGGGTTTTGTTGACGATAAAAAGGTTTTCATACACGTTACTATGAATTGAGGAGCTTACATAATTTTGTGATTTCCAAGTGTTTTGATTTTATCTTGTTGAGTTATAGTAATAGACTAGTCTTGTCTAATTATTGTCATTATACTATGAAAGTTACTTACGTTTATTTGGGAACTTCATAGCCTACTTCTCAGCTGCCAGTTGTCAAGACAGTCTTCATTTTTTCTTAAAACAATGTTAAGAATATATGAATACCTCCATAGTGTTCTTTTTTTATGAAATGAAAAGTATATTGTTCAAGTTAAATTTGACAGAAAACTGTCAGTTTTTATTTACGATATTTAGAATGCATAATATTCATTGCTAGTAACTCACAAAAAGCATAAGCATATAAGACCACAGATATATGAACATCTTTCTGGTCAATCCTTTATATAAAATCTTGAAGACTTAACTTAAAATAACATTTAGGAGCATGACATATATGATATACATGATATGATATGGAGCATTTAATGTGCTCTTCTTGGGTTCCTTCCATAATATACAAAAATGGCATTTTTCTGTGTACAGGGGGCATATTCTAAAATCATTGTGCTTCTTCACAAATGGTCAACAATAATCATATCATAATGGAACATTTGTGAGTCTATATTTGTTTTAAAGACTTATAAAATTAATGATCTTTTTTTGAAGAGGATGAGGAATTATGTCATTTTAATAAGATGCAAATTTGGGAGCACCGTAATTTTTAAAAGAATATAATGATATGAAATCCATGCTCCTTATACTCAAAGATTATTTTATGTATATCAAGGGAATATACACACACAAGTACTAATTTTTAAAAATGTTTGTTGAAATTTGAAACCCATTTACCGGGGCGCCTGGGTGGCTCAGTGGGTTAAGCCGCTGCCTTTGGCTCGGGTCATGATCTCAGGGTCCTGGGATTGAGTCCCGCATCGGGCTCTCTGCTCAGCAGGGAGCCTGCTTCCCTCTCTCTCTCTGCCTGCCTCTCCCTCCATCTACTTGTGATTTCTCTCTGTCCAATAAATACATTAAAAAAAACTAAAGAAAAAAAAAAGATTGTGAAACCCATTTACCTAATATTTAAAAGAAATTTATACAATCAGGAGACAGTAAAATATTTTAAGCAATGAATAATTTGGTTAGATTTGTGATCTGAAAATATAATAATTATAATAGTAGTAGCAATAGTGATAAAACAACCTAATTCTAATAGCAGTGGATGATGGCTTAGTCATGGCTAAGATATTATGGGATGATTATCAAGAGGCTATTTCACTGAGTCAATAAAAAAGATGCAGAGAATTTTTTTTAAAGATTTTATTTGTTTATTTGACAGACAGAGATCACAAGTAGACAGAGAGGCAGGGAGAGAGAGAGGGAAGCAGGCTCCCTGCTGAGCAGAGAGCCTGATGTGGGACTCGATTCCAGGCCCCTGGGATCATGACCTGTGCTGAAGGCAGCGGCTTAACCCACTGAGCCACCCAGGCACCCCCAAGATGCAGAGAATTTAATCAAAGCATAAGTAGAGATGAAGAAGAGGAATGAAATTTGAGAAATATGTAGGCAATAGAGAGAAATTCACAAAGACTGAACCTTGAGGACGTTATGCTAAGTGAAATAATCCAGTCAGAAAAAGACAAATACTATACACTTCCACTGTTAACTTCTTAAAATAGTGAAATTCATATAGGCAGAAAGTAGAACAATGATTACCAGGGTTTAGAAGAAGAGGGGAGTAAGGAGATAGTGTTTAAGGGTATAGAGTTTCAATTTTGCAATATGAAAAGATTTCTGGATATGGAGTGGTTGATGGTTATACAACAATATGAAAGTATTTAATATCAAAACTATATACTCAAAATGGTTAAAATGTTAATTTTTTGAGTATTTTACCACAATAAAAACTTTTAAATATAGATGGATAGATAGAATAGATATACTTTATATGAGGTAGCGTGTTTTAAAAAAATCATTTATCCAATCAGGTATTTCCTGACTACCAAGTAGTTTAGTTTCAAAGGACAACAGTACATTTTTTCCTAAGACCACACATACAAATGGGAAGACATATATAGAGATAAGGAAATGCAAATTAAAGAGCTACCTCATATACATGCCTTGATCTCTTTAAACCAAAAGGTGAAATTATGTCTTAGGACTGGGACAGGAGAGACTCAGGTTTTAGAATATAGTTGCCACTTGAACAACACAGATTTGAACTGCATTTATACAGGGATTTTTGTCAATAAATAGAGTACAGTACTGTAAATGTATTTTCTCTTCCTTATGATTTTCTTTTTTTTTTTTTAAAGATTTTATTTATTTATTTGACAGAGAGAGATCACAAGTAGGCAGAGAGGCAGGCAGAGGGAGAGAGAGGAGGAAGCAGGCTCCCTGCTGAGCAGAGAGCCTGACGCGGGACTGGATCCCAGGACCCCGAGATCATGACCTGAGCTGAAGGCAGCGGCTTAACCCACTGAGCCACCCAGGCGCCCCTCCTTATGATTTTCTTAATAACAATTTCTTTTCTCTAGCTTGGGAGGTTAGCCCTTCACGACCTTAATTATCATGGGGAGATTCTTTAAATTATGGAATTAATGAAGAGGGATCCCTGAGGGGCTTAGTCAGTTAAGTGCCTGCCTTTGGCACAGGTCATGATCCCAGGGTCCTGGAATCAAGTCCCACATCGGACTTCTTTCTCAGCCAGGAGCCTCCTTCTCCTTCTGCCTCTCCACCTACTTGTACACATCTCTCTCTCTCTCTCTCTCTGACAAATAAATAAATAAATAAAATCTTAAAAAGGAAGAAGAAGAAGAAGTAATGAAGAAATGCTACCCTTTACAATCAATGAAGGAAAGAGGGTAAATTTGGACACTGATTTTCTGAGTAAACAGACATTTAAAACAGGAGATTCTGGACCTCTGCCTAGAAGAGTCTTCAGAAAGATGTAGATAAGAAAAGTTTTATGATTGTTCCCATTTGTGAGAACCAGAAAGAAAGAATATAAAGAAAAATAGTTACAGAAGAGGATAGTAAGTAAGAGATAAACAGATCCCTAAACTGTTAGTGGAACACAATGAGTTATGTGACCCTAAATCCATCTCAGAAGCAGTAACTGCAGAGGACTATAAACACGGAAAGGAGCAGCAATTTCTCTCTTCCAGTGGCACTTGCTGATAGCAGCATAATAAGGAAACCCATACCAGCTGTGCAGAGCTTTTTGACACAGAGTTTAACAAGCTCTGCCAAGATATTTGTGATGTCTGTCACTCAAGTATGAGGAAAGAGAAGGAAGATGAAGCTTGAGGACTGTGATTTTAAAAGGAGTAAAATGTGGTAGAAACAAATTAAAGGATAGATGTTTTAGGGACATTGATAGTTAATTTTACGTGTCAGCTTGGCTGGGCTCATAACACCCAGTTTCTGGTCAAACATCAGTGTACATGTGTCACCGTGTAGATTTTTTTTAGATGGGATTAATATCTTAATTGTTTGGCTTTGAATATAGCAGATTATCTTTCAATATGGGCTGGTCTTATCCAGTCAGTCAAAGGCCTTAAGAGAAAAGACTAAGGTCCCCTGATGAAGAAGGAATTATCTTCTAGACAGCCTCTAGACCAGACATGACAGCACTAATTTGCCCCTGGGTCTCTAGTCTCCTGGCCTACCCTGGAAACTTTAAATTTGTCAGTCCTTACAGTCTTCTGAACCAGTTTCTTAAAAATATCTCTCTTTCTCTCCCTTCCTGTGTGTGTGTGTATGTGTGTGTGTGTGCATGCATGCAGGTGCACACACACACACACACACACACACACACACACACACACATATCCTATTGGTTCTGTTCCTCTAGAGAATCTTGACAATACAAGGACCAAAGATTAAATATTGTTTGAGTCAATGAGGAGGATAAACACTGATCCTAACATTGAAATGTCATTAATTAACCTAAATTACATAGGGCAGTATTTGCCACTAGTAGTCTCATGAGACATTCCTCAAACAAATAAACAAAAGAAATAAAAAAGAAAAGGAAAAGGAAAAAAAAGGCATTATGGTTTAATAAATTGAAAGATCTTGCTTTGAATATCCTCACTGAAGATTCATAGTTCATATTAGAATACTGTAGGTGCAGGAACCATGCAGTGAAGACAGTTGTTTGATCCTATTTAACCTAGGACTTCACAAACTCACTTGACTACCATATCCTTTGTGTGTGTGCGTGTGTGTGTGTATGCGCGCGCGCGTTTAGTAAATCTGGTAGTGTAGGAAGCATTCAGTGGGACAAAGAAGAAAAGGAGAGTGTGTTTGTCAGTTAGGGCTGCCATAACCAAATGCCACAGACTGGGTGGCTTCAACAACAGAAATTTATTTTCTCACAGTTCTGGAGACTAGAAAGAAGTCCAAGATCAAGGTACCACTAAGGTTGGTTTCCCCTGAGAATTCTCTTCTTGGCTTATAGATGCCTCCTTCTGTAACTGAACTCAAAGGGTTCACCAGTTGGGGGTGCATCAGACTAAATACAACCCAAGGAAGTATTGAAATTGAAGGTCCTCTTATTTCTTATTATAAGTAAGGACACAGATGTCAAAACACTGTCTTTACATGAGGTTAGCAGAGGAAGCTTTTATACAGTGTATTAGGGGGCAGGGGCAGGAAGCTTGTATATGAATTAAGGAATTTATGCATATTCTATTATTTGGGCACTTTGGTTCCATTGTGCTTGTCTAGCATATCAACATGCTAGTGCATATATCATATGTTAAAAAATAGTAGGAAACCCCACCATGGGAGAGTTTTTAGGATTTTGAGTTAAAGGTAACTTCAGGTCAGCGTTGGCAGTGATGTTCAGCACAGGTCCTCAGCTCCAATTTGACTCAAACTGGCTCATATAAGGGCCTCTCAGGTGAGACACACTTAGCCCATTGTCTCCTTAGCTGAAACTACACTCTGTCCCTCCTTTTGTCCCTTTCTCTGCTTCCCTTCTACTGACAGCTTTTAGCCCTCTGATTTGGGTAACTTGCTTTGCATCCTGGCAAACATTTCTTTTCGTATTCCTGCATTGCCTTTTCCTCTATGACTATACACTCCTGGCACCTCCCTCTTCTTATAAAGATACCAGACAGATTGAATTAGAATCTTACCCTTATGTCCTTATTTAACCCTAATTACCTTCTTGCAGGTCCTATCTTCAAGTACAGAAACCCTGGGGGTTAGAGCTTTAAACTATAGATTTTGAGGGGACACAATTCAGTCCATAATAAAGAGTGACTTTTCTTTGGTCTGATTTGGTTGTTTATTATGGACTAGACTAAATTTTAGCTGATCAGGTTGTAAGCACTAGCTTGGAAGGACAAATTCCACTTATATAATGTATCTTCAACCATCAAACTCATAGGAACAAAGAGCAAGATGGTGGTTGCCAGGGGCTGGGAAGAGGGTAAAATGTAGAGTTGTTCAGTGAGTACAGAGTTACAGTCACACAAGATGAAAAAGTTCTAGACCTGCTATACAACATTGTACTTATAGTTAACAACACTGCACCATACACTTAGAAATTTGTTGAGAGGGTAGATCTCATGTTTTTACCACAATGAAAAAACAATATCTTACTGCGTGTAGTGAAAACTGCAAGGTTTATCATTTATTTATTTATTTATATTATTGTTCCTCTTTGTGATGAAAGAATTTGTCACCAGTAAACCTGCACTATAAAAAATATTTTAAAAAGTCCTTCAGTCAGAAAGAAAATAGCAACATATGGAAAATTGTATCTACCTATAGAAGTAAAAAGAACAGAAATGATAAATATGTAGGTAAATCTAAAACATACTTTTCTCTTATAACCTTTGTAAAAGTATAATTTATTACATGACACATTATACAATTATCCCAGTTAGATCTGCACACATTGGCTTGCAATTATTTCTGCAGAGACCTCTAGTAGTTTACTCCAGAAATAAGTGAATGGTTTAGGGAAATGAATATGTTTTTAATCATGTAACTCCAACACCAACAGTGGATATATTTTCACATATTCTTAGATATTTGTTGAGTGAAAGGTTAGAGGACTCAATAAGATAGGTTTTTTTCTACCTCAAAACGTTTTTTAGTAAATAAAACATTATATTATTTTTATTTATTTATTTATTTATTTATTTTCTATTAAAGCCAGGCTCTACACTAAAATATTGGAGAACTGAAATGTGAATTTGTTAAAAGCTATAAGGTGAGCAATAAGAAAGTAGGATTTAAGAAATGAATTGTTTATACAGTGAAATTATCCTTAGCAATAGTCTCCTTCATTTAATTGATTCACACAATATTTTCAACTAATATATCTTCACATGTACAGTACACAAATCTAGAAATCTGTTTAACATGAATTTCTTCTATATTTGTACATTGTCTTTTCCATTTCTCTCTCTCTAGTTCTAAAAACAAACATTTAATACTGCAAAGTAATTTTTAATATTTAAAAATATGTGTATTTGAGAGAAATAATAGAGCATGTACTAAGTATTACTATAAGACTCTAAGATGTAGTGGTAACTTGAAACTGAGATGAATTTTATTTTAAATCATTACTTCCACAAGTAATGTTCTAAGTAAAATTGCCTATGAAGTAACATGTAAACTTAATAATGTAGACCATATAAATTCATCCTTTTAAATATTTGCAAGAAGACAGGGAACAATTCAGCACCCTGAAATTAGGTGATAAAGCATCTATATAAATAAATTAAAATAATGACAAAATTTAATTTCTTTTGTGCATCTCCTTTGTAGGTAAAATAAAATACATATGAAGTTTCTAGGTTGTTTGAACGTATCCTGGGGCAGTGGTGTTGCAATTAAATTTATGCTTGATTGCTGTGCAAACACCTCTAGGAATTTGTAATTTCTAATTAGCAATTTGCTTAACTATTAGGAATTTTGGAATAGTCACCCACTGGCCAGGTTTACTGGCTGATGAACACCATGGCCACTTAAGCAATTTGCACTTCTCTTTACTGAAAAATCACTCTCTGTATAGTCATTAAGATGACTATGGCATCTTTAGCAGCAAAACTAGACCACGCTATCAGCAATTATATTTTTAATCACCTCTTTTTGTTCTTATTTGTATTAGCTCTCATAATATATTTGTGTAAAAATGGGGCCCAAAGCATGTGTACATTGAAGAATCCACTCACTTGTAGCACAGATATAGTATTTTAAAATTGTTGGTTCACTAAATTAATATTTGAACAAGATATAATTGTAATAGGCATCTTTGGCAAATTTTATTATTCCGGTAGACCCTCATTCAGTATATATTATTTAAAAAGACACACTCTGGCTTTAAAGAGTTTTCAGTCAGTCTAGTAGGTAAGATACATGTTTTCACAGTAACTAGAACACGATGTAGTAAGGATTTCTGAAATAGACTGTGCAGGGAGCTCTGGGAACCCAAGGAAAATTAACACCTGAGGGCATCAGGGAAGGTTTCGAAAACAATAGTAATTAAGCTGCATTTTGAAAACTGTATGGATATTAGTTGGGCACGGAGTGGGGAAAGGACAGCAAGAGGGATATTTCTGGTGATGGAATAGCTCTGCATCTTGATTGTGTTGGCGGTAACACAAATGTATGTAGGTGATGAATTGCATAGCATATACTTATAAACACACAGACACACAGATGAATACACGGATAAATGGTGAAAGCTGAAAAAGATCTGTGATTATGTTAATTTTAATTTTAATTTCCTGGTTTTGATATTATAGTATGGCTATGTAAGGTGTTAGTGAGGGAAACTGGGTGACAAATAAGTGGAGCTTCTCTGTACTAGTTTTGCAACTTCCTATACATCTATAATTATTTCAAAATAAAAATGTTTCCAAGCATCAAAGAGCAAGCAGGTAGCAAAGTTCTTTAGCATTATCAAAGACACGGTGTATGTGAGTCTGATGAAGCAATGTTTAGATTGATTCACTTTCAATAAACACTGACTCAGCACTTGTTGTCTGCCAGACTCTGTAATGTGTTTCACATACATCACTTCTCTTTAATTTCCACAACAAACATATCAATTAACATGTATTGGAGTTACAGGGACTTTCTGTTAAAAGAGAATGGATTACTATGGACTCTGAAAAACAGTCTGAGGGGTTTGAAGTGGCGGGGGGGTGGGAGGTTGGGGTACCAGGTGGTGGGTATTATAGAGGGCACAGCTTGCATGGAGCACTGGGTGTGGTGAAAAAATAATGAATACTGTTTTTCTGAAAATAAATAAATTGGGGAAAAAAAAAAAAAAAAAGAGAATGGATTAAATTCTACAGGCAAGCAAGAAGACTTCAGAAGTCTCTACTTCCCAACCACTTCATATCCTGTCCCTGCCAAGACACACACACACACACACACACACACACACACACGAGTTTTCCACTTAGATTTTGATGGTTATCTTAAGGGCACATTATTTTGAATGTCTGGGCTCTTGCTGTTGTGGGCTGAATGTGTCCTTCCAAATTTATACATTGAACTTCTAAGCCCCAGTCCCTCAGAATGTGACTGTATTTTGAGATAGGGTCTTTAAGGAGGTAATTCAGTTAAAATAAGGCTACCAAAATGGGCTCTAATCCAATCTGACTGGTGTCTTTCTAGGAAGAGGAAATTTGGGCATACAGAGAGATGGCAGAGGAAAGAAAACCTGCGGACCCAGGAAGGAAGAGCTCATCTGCAAACCATGGACAGAGGCCAAAAAAGAAACTAAACCTGCGGATGTCTGATCTTAACTTCCAGTCTGCAAACTGAAAACAAAAACAAAAACAAACAAAAAAAGCCCTTTCTGTTTTGTAAGCAACCCAATCTGTGATACTTCTTTGTGGCATCCCTAGCAAATTAATGCACTTGCATGTTGACTTTTCTTTTGTCACTTCTTAGCTTTGCTCATTGGCCTTCAAATCTTAATGTAAAAATGACTTTTTAAGGCTTTAAACTGAAAAGTATTAATATTTTACTTTATATTTAGAAGAATTTTAACATGAACTTTGAATATATAAAATGTTTTGCAGTCTTCAACAGACCTTGCATTAAATGCTTTCTACCAATCCTCAAGCTATATAATTGTCTTATGATGTAAGTCATACAGCTATTGAGACAGTCCTATTTTTCTTCAAAATGTGTTATTCATTTTTATAGTGAATAACATATATGGAAGGTATATATTTAAGACTTACTGAGACAAAACCTTTAGCCTTATCTCTAGCAGTTTGCTGGGTTACACATTTCCTTTATCTAATAAAAGACTTGACTAAATATTTTGGTTTATAAAAGGTATTTTATGGCCAGATGAAGAAGCTATCCTTTGACAATAATGATCTATCCAAACATTCCAGTCTTATACATGAAGAAAAGCTGGATTTGCAGATCTTAGAAATACAGTTGACCACCATTAAAAGGAAATAACTGTATTTCAGTTACAGGTTGGTACCTTGTCCCTTGTTCTCTTCTATGTTCTCTCATTAACCACCTATACTTCTGACAGTTGGGTAAAATAAGAATCCTCAAAGATGAGTTTGGAAATAAAAACTTCACTTTCCATCACAAACAAAACAAAAATAAAGATTCATTACCATGTTCTTCATAACTCTTTCTTCTTCTTCCAGGGCCTACAGTGTAATTGCTTTAGCATACTTGATAATGCTGAAATAAAATACAATGTATACCAGGCTTGGAGGTCCTCCAAGGGAACAAAACCATTTAAGCCATGTAAACAAAATAAATCCAGCTTATTTCATAAACATAAATGAAACTTAACTTACTTCTTATAAATGCCTCTGACAATCATTAAAGAAACAAGCCATCTTTCTAAAAGTGGTATAAGATAAATATTTTTAGCCAATTCCCAAGTATTTAGCCAATCCTTAATTATTTTTAATGGAACCCCATTGCAAGCACCCTTCATTGTAAAGTTTAGAAAGCTTCCCCATTTTCACTTTCTAAGCTATCCTGTAATATCTTGCCATTGAGCTTCATATCAGTTTTGGGTCTGAAGGCTCCCAGTCTGAGAATCTTTTTTATGTGCCAAATAAACTCTTACTACTTTTTATTGATAGGGTGGTTTTAATCTTGCTATTCTGGATTTTGGGCATTTCCTGAAAAAGTTGCCATAACTTTTGCCTTAATGTAAGCAATGATACAAAATTGAGTGTTTAGCATATAAAAAGATTCATAAACCACTTAACTGACAATGACATAAACCAAATTGCATTCATATTTTATCATATTCTTTTAGGTCAGCATTAAATTTGGAACTAAATTTTTAAAATTTCTACTTTTGAGAAATTATGAATTGCAACACATTTTTATTTCTATTTAGTTTTTTCTTTTGTTTCAGTTTCCTTCTCTCATTTTTCATGCTTCTATTCCTATTACTATTTTTAGGAAAGCAGCATGACTGAGAGGGAAATATAGAAGATTCAAAATCAAGAATCTTGAATTTTAGACCTGGTGTGCCACTAACTTCTTAGTGTGACCTGTGAGAATTTAAACACTTTCTCTGATCCAGTTATTTTGCCTATACCCTATCTCAGGTTAGATAATTCCTGTTATGGACTGAATTGTGTTCCACAATTTGTAGGTTGAAGTTCTTTCCCCTGTTTTGACTGATTTCAAGATAGGGCCATTAGGAGGATAATTATGGTTAAATTAGGACATAATAGTAGGGTTCTAATCCTATAGAACTGGTGTCCTTGCAAGAAAAGGAAGAGACAATAAGAGTTTGTGCGCATAGAGAAAAGGCCATCTACAAGCTAAGGAGAGAGGCCTTAGGAGAAACCAACACATCTGGCAACTTGATCTTGGACTTCTTACCTACCAAACTGTGAGAAAATAAGTTTCTATTGTTCAAGTCACCCAATGTATGGTATTTTGCTATGGTATCTCTAAAAGACTAGTAATGGTCCTTAAGGTGTTTCTACTTAACAAAATATTCCTCTGTCCTCTGGGTGTCCTAAATCTGAGACCATGCAGAGACAGAGTTTAACATATAAGCAGTTTAATACAAAGAGCAAAAGACTGAAATTTTTTTAAAGCTTTTTATTTATTTATCTGACAGAGATCACAAGTAGGCAGAGAGGCAGGAAGAGAGAGAGAGGAGGAAGCAGGCTCCCCGCTGAGCAGAGAGCCTGATGCGGGGCTCCATCCCAGGACCCTGGGATCATGACTTGAGCTGAAGGTAGAGGCTTAATCCACTGGGCCACCCAGGCACCCCAGAAATATATATATTTTTTAAACACTCCAGAGCATCTATTATTCACATTAAAAATGTGTTCAGCAGAAACTATAGAACACTTAGGAAAGAAATTGAAGAGGACACAAATAAATGAAGAAGAATTCTATACTTGTGGTTTGGGAGAGCAAACATTGTTAAAATGTCTATACCACCCAAAACAATCTACAAGTTTAATGCAACCCCTATCAAGATACCTCCAGCATTTTTCACAGGGCTAGAACAAACAATACTAAAATTTGTTAAGAAGAACAAAAGACCCCGAATAGCCAAAGCAACTCTGAAAAAGAAAAACAAAACTGGAGGCATCACATTCTGTATTTTGAACTATATTATAAAGCTGTAATCATCAAGACAGTATGGTACTGTCATAAAAACAAACACAAAGATCAATGGAACAGGAAAGAAGACCCAAAAATGGACCCACAACTATACGGTCAAATAATCTTTGACAAAGCAGAAAAAAATGTCCAGTGGAAATAAAGGCAGTCTCTTCAACAAGGGTAAATTGGACAGCCACATGCAGAAGAATGAAACTTGGACCGCTTTCTTTTTTTATTTCTTTTTAAGTTTTTGTTTATTTATTTAAGAGGGAGTGTTAGAGAGAGAGAGAGAGCAAAAGTGGGGGCAGGGGTAGAGGGAGAAGCAGACTCCCTGCTGATCAGGGAACCCTACATGGGGATTGTTCCCGGGACCCTGGGATCATGACCCAACCCAAAGGCAGAAGCTTAACCAACTGAGCCACCCAGGCACCCCAACTGGACCACTTTCTTACACCATACACTAAAATAAACTCAAAATGGATGAAAGATCTAAATGTGAGACAGGAAACCATCAAAATCCTAGAGGAAAACATCGGCAGTAACTTCTTCATCAGCCACAGCAATTTCTTTCAAGACACATCTCCAAACACAAGGAAAACAAAAGCAAAAATGAACTATTAGGATTTCATCAAGATGAAAAGCTCTGCACTGTGAAGGAAAAACCAATAAAACTAAAAGGAAGCTTATGGAATAGAAGAAGATATTTGCAAATGACCTATCTGATAAAGGGTTAGTATCCATAATCTGTAAAGAACTTACAAACTCAACACTCTAAAAAACAAGTAATACAGTTAAGAAATGGGAAGAGACATGCATAGACATTTTTCCAAAGAAGACATCTAGATGGCTATTGGACAGATGAAAAAATGCTCAACATCACTCATCATCAGTGAAGTACAAATCAAAACCATAATGAGATACCACTTCACACCTGTCAGACTGGCTAAAATTAACAACACAAGTAACAACAGGGGTGGCCAGGATGTGGAAAAAGGAGAACCCTCTTGTACTGTTGGTGGAAATGAAAACTGGTGCAGCCACTCTGGAAAACAGTACAGAGGTTCCTCAAAAGTTAAAAATAGAACTACCCTTCAATTCAACAATTGCACTACTAGGTATTTACCCGGAGAATACAAAAATACTAATTCAAAGAGGTCCATGCACCCTGATATTTAGAATAGCATTATGAGCAATAGCCAGTCAAGCTATGGAGGGAGCCCAAATGTCCATCAACTGATAAATATATAAAGAAGAGGTGGTATATATACACATATGTATGTATATTATATGTATTCACCCATATACATATGATGGAATATTATTCAGCCATAAAAAGAATGAAATCTTGCCATTTGCTTTGACATGGATATAGCTAGAGAGCATTATGCTAAGTGAAATAAGACAGTCAGAGAAAGACAAATACCATATGATTTCACTCATATGTGGAATTTAAGAAAGAAAACAAATGAACATATTAGAAGTGGGAGAAATAAAGGAGAGAGGAAAACAAACCATCGGAGACTCTTAGCGACAGAGAACAAACTGAGGGTTGCTGGAGGGAAAGTGGGTGGGGGATAGGCTAGATGATTGACGGATATTAAAGAGGGGACTTGTGATGAGCACTGGGTGTTGTATGTAAGTGATGAATCATTGCATTCTAGTCCAGAAACCAATTGCACTGTATGTTAACTAGCTAAAATTTACATTAAAAACAAATGAAAAATTAATGTGACATTAATTCAAAATATGTCTTCATCAGAAGATTCACATGCAATTTACTTTTAACTGTGCTTTTAATATTTCAAATATCACTTTTTCTTGACAATTGGAACATTTTAATTTCATCTGTGTTATCCATCATAAGGTGATACAATTATAAACTATCTTAATGGAAATTTCCTTTGGAGCATGTTGGTTTCAAATTACTGTAAGAGCAAGATAATTATTGATTCTAAGTTAAAAGGCATATACAGCACATTAAATGCAGACAGAAAAGCAAGAATCAATATTGTTGACTCTGCATGGAGCAAAATAGTTAAAGATATGAACTTACCAAAGATATATATACTAAAGACATGATCATTTATCTCTGATTGAGATGTAGGGTCTTATGGGAAACTTATCATCATTATCACTACCTCTTTTTTTCCTATGATTTTCATTTAGTGTAACAAAAACCTGCGGGGTGTAAAATCTGAAAGAAGTTACTGTTTCAGCTTCCCCATGCTTAGGTAATGATGACCTGAGTAGAAAAATTTGATTGATTCAGACCTGCAGACAGTAACATGTTCAGACTCTCACTCAGTGTGGGTGCCTCTTGACTGTACTAGGAAGCCACAAGTTCAGAAAAGAGGTGGATTTTAAGTGGTTTCAGGTGTCTGCAGAAGTCTGAATGGGCAGACTTTAAGTTGAAGTAACATAGAAAAAAAGTAGTACCATGTGATAAGAATTTTAACATGATCAAATTTCCAAACATATGAAATAAATCAAAACCAAAGACATGTATAATCACCTATAAATTTATGTTACATTATTATTATTATTACAAAAGTAAAATTATTCTAAATTCTTTAGCTCATGTGAGAGGAAATGCCTATGTTTTCTAGGACATCAAAAAAGAAATCAGTTGTAGACTAAAGTTAACTAATAATTATTAACACATCTAGAAGGCCAGCCTCCAAATCAGTCTCTTATAAAGGGATGCTGACATCATAGGTAAATAATGGAAGGTAAAATATTTTTTAGGGAATCCTTATTTCCTATTTTATTTAAAATCAAAGGTCAAGTTGGAAATGTGTTTATATTAAACTCAGAGTCAGCACCTCTGCACCAGTCATGATTAATGACCAATCTACTCACTTGATAGTCTTCCCACTGAGATAGAGAAGCATGGAAGCAAAGTGCTGATTATACACCTGCAAGGGCTTTTCATTCAACCTGTGGGGTCCCGCTAGAATGCTTCATGATTATGGCCACTGTAATCACCACCTCCTAGGAGAAGAAAAGTAGAGCAGCTAATGTTCATAACACACTAGTTACTTCATTCCCATCACTAGGAAGATCCTGTTTATAAAATTCTATTTGATTAACTGTGACATGATTTCATTTTTTTTTAATAGGTTCCACACTCAGCATGGAGCCCAACTCAGGGCTTGAATTCAAGTCCCTGGGAGCAAGACCTAAGCTGAGATAAAGAGTCGGACTCAACCAGCTGAGCCACCCAGGCGTCCCAGCATAATTTCATTTTTATTAATGACAGCAAGATTTAGATGGATAAAGTTCTTCA
Organism: Neogale vison; assembly: GCF_020171115.1. Lineage (NCBI taxonomy): Eukaryota > Metazoa > Chordata > Mammalia > Carnivora > Mustelidae > Neogale > Neogale vison. The sequence continues at coordinate 79,804,180 of NC_058093.1, forward strand.
TAATGTGACAAATATATAAAAGCAAATGTAGGGCATAAAGATTGTTTCACATTTCTACTAATCTTAAAAAGTCTCAAGAACAATCATGCATGTGAATCCTGGAATATATAGGTTTTAATTATAAGATAATGATTGTAAGACGTTAGGTGTTTCAAACTTGCAGTCACATGCTTTATACTTAAGCCACATACTGATATCTGTGTTTAGGAAGAGACAGGGCTGTGATAAGAGGGAGGGGACTGCTTACAGGAAAAAGGGATGGAGGCCCAGGACACAAGGCAAATAGCGACATGGAAAGAAATTAGAGGTATAGGAGGAGATACATGAAAGGAAAATAAAATACTTATTGTTCACAATAGAGAGGCATCATGTATGCAATGCTTCTCATTTTTTAATGTTTTTTTTTTAAATCATGACTTGAAGAGTAATTTGGAAAATTGGCCTCTTGAAAGATTTGGTAAACTTAACAGCAGATATATTTATAGGTAGGGATTTATGTCTCTGACGTTAGTTACCATATATTAGAGGATGGCATATACCATGTAGTGTTCTAAGTTTATTACATGTGCCAATTAATTTACTCATCTTTAAAAAAATTTACTCATCTTTACTAATTTAGGAAATAGGACCTTGCATCATCCATGCTGTATTCTATCTTCTACAACCTCAACTTCTGCTGTATTGAATCATTTTCAGTGGCATAGAGCCATCTTCTTTCTTTCTTTTTTTTTCTTCTCATTTTACTCTTATTACTTAGCAAGCTACTATCCCATTTATATACTTTCTTTTAAAGCAAAACTCAAACTCACAATATCAAGTCCTTTTTATCCATTCTCTCTGAAACCACATTACTAGCTTCTAAACCCCACTCCACCAAAATATTCCTAGGTATCAGCAATAATCTCCATGTTGTTAAATTTAATGGCGATTTTATTTGGCCTTTGGGCATCATTTGCTGTAGTTGATCTTAGTTGATCACTCTCTCCTTAATGATAGACTTTCTCACTTGGCTTCATCACACCCAGAAACTATCCCCAGAAAAGCAATATTTAAAGGTTGTCTTTCCAACTTTTAAAGGAAAATTTGGAACAGAACATATAGTTTTCATATAATACAAATGGAGTTTTGTAAAAATGAAGGTATTCAGGCTCACCTTTAAAATGTATAGTGCCTAGGACAACAGTATCAATGGGTACCATTTATCACATGGCTCAATATTTCAAAAATCATAAATAAGTCTTAAAAAACTGTTAAAATATATTCTGCATTTTTGTTTTGGCTAATATGCTTCCTTGTAGAATTATTGAGGTAAATAATTGAGATAAAGTTGAACTAAAACTGTGTATTTTATTGAGATAAAATTGAAAAATTAAAATTGTGTATTTTTAAGATATACAGTGTGATGCTTTGATGTCCATATACCTTGTAAAATGATTATTACAATTGAAATAATTAACCTACCCATCATCTCACATAGTTAGCCATTTTTGTGTATTATAGGTTGCTGGGAGAACATTTAAGAACTACTCTCAGAAAAATAAAAACAAAAACAAAAAACTACTCTTGGAATGCCTGGGTTGCTCAGTGGGTTAAAGCCTCTGCCTTTGGCTCAGGTCATGATTCCAGGGTCCTGGGATTGAGCCTCACATGGGCTCTCTGCTCAGCCGGGAGCCTGCTTCCCTTCCTCTCTCTCTGCCTGCCTCTCTGTCAAATAAATAAATAAAATTTAAAAAAAAGAGAGAGAACTACTCTCAGCAAATTTTAAGTACACAATACAGCATTATTAACTATAGTCATTGTGCTATACATTAGATCCAGAACTTATTCTTCTTTTAACTGAATATTTGTACCTTTTGATATTGACTTATATGCTTTTATAATAACAAAATTTCTTTTATTGATTTATTTTTCTTTCCTAAACTGCTTTTGTTTTTCCTGTTTCTATAATGATCTTGACTTTTATTCATTTGCAATTATCAAAAGATTTATAGCAACAGAATATTTTAATTGCATTTAAAATGTTAAAATGTGAGGGCTGCCTGGGTGGCTCAGTCAGTTAAGTGTCAGACTCTTGATTTCGGTTCAGGTCATGATCTCTGAGTGGTGAGATCAAGCCCCACATCAGGCCCTGTGCTAAATGTGGAGCCTGTTTAAGATTCTCTCTCTTCCTCTCCCTCTGCCCTTCCCAACCCCCCCATCCCACTACATCTGCTTTCTCTCTTTCACTCTAAAAATGAATAAATAAATGAATAAATAAATAATTTTAAATAAGTTAAATATGTGTATGTTTTAATCCAAAACCAAATTGAAGACAATAGAAAGCATTGGAAAAATAAAATTATTTATTCATTTTGAAATCAATTTTTATTATTTTATAAAACACCCATTACCCATTAATATGACATACTAAAACTAAAAAGTAAAACAAAAATTGTAAGTAATAAGTGTGAAAATTAAAATATTTTCATGAGCCTGGGATTTTAATTTGGGAGGTGGAAATTAATTGTTGGTTATGTATAAAAATATCCAGTATTCAATATTGCCCATCGACTTGTCAACATAGTAAACTATGATTTGTTTTCACATATAATATGTCTAGACCTCCATTTACACAAATATGAGTGATTCAAATTGATATTAGAAAATGTTTTTCAGTCATGATGTGTAACTCCTGCAAATATCATGCTAATTCATGACTACTTTAGGACTACAAATTGAGTCATGAACAGAAACAAACAAAAAGATTTTGTCTACTGTTGAAAAACAATGCTTTATTATGCAAGAAATTATTGCATTCTTGCTGAGAAGAATTTGACAAATTAATTAATTTGTCTTTTCATTTACTTATTTCTACTGCTCAAATTATCTCTCCTATGTGCCAGGCTATTATTGCCTGTTTCAACATCAGCAAAGACAAAAGTCACAAACTATCCCAGCAATTGAAACCAGTCACTCTGTTTTCCAAGGATATAAGACAGTTTTGAGTACTGTCACAGTTTTGAGTACTAGATCAGAAGCAACAGAGGTTTCTGTATATTCTTAATAAATTAATTTTTTTTATGTTTGCAATATTCAATATTCAAGACGCCAGCCCAAGGGACTTCAGTATATGGATTTATGGTGTAATTTTATGAATTATTAATAGTTATTATTGCCTTAGGGTTATTGTTATGTCAACATTGCATCAACCCTGACTATGGTATGCATCACTGATTTACCAACTGTATGTTCTGCAGAGTTCCATAGATGAGACTGTGACAAGAGAAAAAGAGAACTAATTGGGATTCACTCCCAGTTAACAGCATAGCTCTGACTTTATCTAATTTAGAGAAGAGATTTTCCTACTCATTTTTGTTTGTTTGTTTGTTTTTCATATTTCTGATCAAAACATATTGCTGATCAAAACATATTGCTGATCATATTGCTGATCAAAACATCTGGAAAACCGTTGGAATACATCATAAGACCAATTTGGAAAAAAAAAAACTAAATTGAGATTTGTAGGCTGAAGTACATCACAGAAAATGTCAACTATATATTCATATTGTTCATATTATGTGTGTTTTAAATATTGCATTTACTGGGGTGCCTGGTGGCTCAGTTAGTTAAGCATCTGCTTTCGGCTCAGGTCATGATCCCGGCATCAGTTGCGGGCTCTGTGGGTCAGCAGGGAGTATGCTTCTCCCTCGTCCTTGGCACCTCCCTCCCTCCCTCCCTGTACTCATTCTCTCTCAAATAAGTAAATAAGATAATAAATAAATAAATAAAGCATTTACTACTCTAAGTTTTTTGATAATAGACAGTTTTTAATATTGCAGGTTTGGACTTATAAATTTTAATCACAGTTTTAATAGATAGCATAAGGTATCATTTAATTCCTTATCTCTCAAAGCAGTTGCATCTTTTTGAGCTTTTTGAATTGAATTGACATTTGAATCTCAATACAAACTTTAATTTCTTGGCTATTTCCATTATCCTTTGCTTTGATAGGAACAAAAGTTTAAAATGTAGGGAAAAGAACAAGGTATGAGTCAACTGAAATTTGTTTAAAGCAGGAAAAAAAGATAACACGATGTATTGTCTGTTCATATGAGAATGTCAGAAACCAAAGGAGATGCTTAGCTTTTATTGTTTAACTTTAAATTATAGATCCTGTAAAGACTTATTCAAATTTGAAATAAACTTAGCAAATCTAAATAAATGCTTATAAAAATCGAGGAAACACTGTGAATGATGTACCTGGGTACTATAACAGCAGGTCTTACTTAGAAGAGGCACAAATGCTTGAAAGAACATTTAATTAGTGATAGTCTAGTTAATTCTGAAATATACAAATCTATTGACTAACCAACAAATAAAATATTTCACATAAATTACTATGGTAAATATTTTTTCCAGAGTAAGACTTGAGACTCTAGTTTAAAAGGTGAAAAGGGAAAAAGAAAGGTTCTTCACATGGTAAAAGATTGTCATTAAGAGTAGAACCCTGGACTGTTTTATAATCAATTTTTTTTGAGTTGTATGAGTTCTTTATATAATTTGGATATTAACTCCTTGCCTTATATATGGTTTATAAATATTTTCTTCCATTCTATATTTACCTTTTCAATGTTTTTATTATTTCTTTTGCTGTACAGACACTTTTGGGTTTAATATAATTCCACTTGTTGATGTTCACTTTTGTTGCTTGTGCCACTGCCAAAAACTGTGTCAGAGCTTCTTTCCTATATATTCTTCTAGGAGTTTTATGGTAGTAGGTCTGATGTTTGTCTTTAATAGATTTTGAGTTACTTTCGTGAGTCATATAAGATGGGGGTCCAATTTCAATTTTCTTCCAGTGTTTATCCTGTTTTCCCAGAACCATTTTTTAAGAGACTGCCTTTCCTCATTGAGTGTTTTTGGTTCTCTTGTCAAATTAGTTGACCATAAATATAGGGGTTTATTTCTGAGTTTTCTGTTCTGTTCCATTGATCCACATGTCTATCTCTATACCCGTACCATACAGTTGTGATTACTTTAGCTTTGTAGTATAGGTTGAAATCAGGAAGTGTGATACCTCTGGTATTGTGTTTTCTTAGGACTGGTTGGTTATTCAGTTCTTTTGTGGTTTTATATGAATTTTGATTTTTTTTCTATTTCTGTGAAAAATGCCATTGGAATTTTGATAGGGTTTGTATTGAAAATATAAATGGTTTTGGGTGAAATAAGTCAGACAGAAAAAGACAAATACTATATGATAACACTTGTATGTGCAATCTAATAAAAAGCTCAACTCCTAAAAACAGAGTAGAATAGTAACCACCAGACGGTAGGGGAAATAGGGAGATGTTTTAGGGCAAAACTTGAGACCAGTAGATAAATGAGTGCAGGAGATTAAATGCATAGCACAGTGAATATGTACAGTGCTATATTATAAACTTCAAAGTTGCTAAGAAATTAGATATTAGTTTTTCTCACCACAAAAAAAAATAATAATTGTGTAATATAACAGAGATGTTAGCTACTATAGTGGTAGTAATCACATTTCAATGTATAAATATATCAAATCAACAGGTTGTATGCCTTAAACTTATACAGTGTTATATGTCAATTCTATCTAAAAAAAAAAAAAAAGAATACAAACAAGTTGTCTCCACATATTTGCTTTGATTATTGCACAAAAGCAATCACAGTAGATTTGGACTGTAGCATTAGGGATCTCTATGATGGACAGCAATCCTCTTGTTAAGAATTTGAATATTTGATCATTTGTTGTTATTGTGATTCTGGGGTTTTTAGTTTTTAGATTGTTTTTCCTTCTTAGACCCACTTAATTTGGGAGGGTGGAGTAGATTCTATATCCCCCATTTCTCTCTCTCTCTCTCTCTTTTTTTTTTTTTTTTGATAAAAACCTGAAGCTTCAGAGCTGATCAGTAAAATATGGAAGAATACTATATTTTATTCACATGATTTTTCTGCTTTTTTAATATGAGTAGGTAATTAATACTAGATAAGTACTAACTGAACACCTTGATCCCCAGCAATGTTTTTTTTTCTGGGAAGAACTCAGTTTAAATTATAACAAAAAGAAAATAATTTTAGTTGTGTTTCCAGTAAGGCTATGATACTAATTATCATTTTACATCACTAATTAGAATATTATCTTCCAGAAAATTCACTTAATTGTGTTAAGATTTTTAAACAAGTTTTATTATAGTTAACTTGTCATTATACTCTCACTCTTAAAAAAAAAAAACTTTTCAAAGAAGGAAGATAAAATTCTAAAGAAACCATGAGAGACTATGGACTCTGAAAAACAGTCTGAGGGCTTTGAAGTGGCGGGGGGGTGGGAGGTTGGGGTACCAGGTGGTGGGTATTATAGAGGGCACGGCTTGCATGGAGCACTGGGTGTGGTGAAAAAATAATGAATACTGTTTTTCTGAAAATAAATAAATTGGAAAAAAAAATAAAATGAAATACAAAAAAAAAAAGAAACAACTTTTACTAATGCTTTATGCTTTATAAAACATTTATGATTTTACCATTTTCCTATTTATTGACATTTTCAAATGAATTATTTCATAAGGAAACTATGAGTTTTTGTTTTCATCAGTTGAAATTGTCTTTTAAAATTTAGTATTAGTGACTTTTTTTTTTTTTTAAAGATTTTATTTATTTATTTGACAGAGAGAGATCACAAGCAGGCAGAGAGGCAGGCAGAGAGAGAGGAGGAAGCAGGCTCCCTGCCGAGCAGAGAGCCCGATGCGGGCCTCGATCCCAGGACCCTGAGATCATGACCTGAGCCGAAGGCAGCGGCTTAACCCACTGAGCCACCCAGGCGCCCGTATTAGTGACTTTTAAGGCAAAACAGAACAAAATATGTTCTATAATAAAGTATGAAGAACTACCAGCATATTGAGCAATATTATCTTTGACCATCTACCCCAAATCACCATCTGTTTTGTGGATTTTATTTGCCTCTATCTGTGGGAAATATATAAGAATGAAATATAATTATATATTCTTTTTCCTACATGCCAAAATATTTCTCATTGAGAGAGATATTATACAAATAAGACCATTTTAGGATAAATATGGAAGAGCTTTGTCAAAATAGTATTCCAATCATTCTGTGTGGTCTTGAGTACCTGTCCCCTCAGTGTATTCTTTCCTTTTCTGGATGAAGAAATGGACTGATATTTAAACCTTCTTAAATATTAGGATGTTGTGCTTTGCTTTTCCAGCCATATGTGAACTGTGCATGAGTTGGGATGCTGAGACACTCCCCTGATTTATTCACTCACTTTGGCTAACTCAGGAAATGCTCCGAGATCCTCTCACCACCAGTTCCAATGTTCCATACACAGGAGAGTAGGAGGAAACCTACATATACTATCTTAACCCATTCAAGCTTCTCTAATAAAATGTTATAGATTGGGTAGTTTAGGAATAACAAATGTTTATTTCTCACAGCTGGGAAAACCAGAATGTCCAAAATCAGGGCTCTGGCAAGATTTGGTGTCTGGTAAGAACCTGCTTCTTAGACAGTGATATCTTCACTTCGTAATATTACCCTTTCCACTGCCCCATATTGTGAAAGGGGCAAGCTAGCTCTCTGGAATCTCTTTCAAAAGGGCACTAATCCCAATCATGAAGGCTTCTCCAATGACCTAATCATACCCCAAAGTCCTACCTACTAATACCAAGGCACTGAGGTAGGATTTCAACATATGGATATGGAGGAGAGACAAACATTCAATCTGTAGCATGTACTCTTAAAGCACGGTATGTGAATATTTTTAAGTACTTGTAACATCAAAAGTCTGAGCCGAAGAATTTATAAATAGAGCTGCTGAGCCCTTTGACATGAATATGAGAACCTAAGAATTCCATAATCTTTAAGATCAGACCACAGGCTCTCACTGGGGACCAACAAGTGCACAGGGGCACCCATCCCTGGTACACAGGACCTGAGAATAGAGAGAATGTGCTTTCTCCCTGCCAACCCCCCTTTTCAAATCTGACAAGTTCCCATTTTTCTCTCTGTATAGTTCGTTCTATCCCATAGGAAACACTTTTATTTGGGTGAGAAATCTTAGAGAATAAGAGAGTATAAGACATTAGAGCATATTGAGATATTTGTCTTCATGTCTCTATCAAGATTTATGAAATATGGTAAAGTTGACTTCTGACATTCTCTGTACTTGCCTCAATAATAAAACAGCAAGGAGCTCAGTCATTTGCCTCTGCTGAGTTTCCAGCTTCTGTCCATGAACCTGTGATAATCAACCATGCCCACCTTAGTTTTTTAAAAAATTGATTATACAATTTGTTACTCCCTAGATGATTTAATTATACACTTTTTTTTCTTGAGAGCATTTTCCCACTTATTATTTGTTTTATACACAGTAAAATAATACAATAAATAATATTGTCTGGCTTGGAAAAAAAAAAAGAAGCCACTTTTATGTGTACTAGTCTCCAATTACAAAGTTCCAAACAAAAGTTAATGGAGAGCGATTTAAATTTACCAATGAGAGATGGAATGATCTGTTCTCTGCAATCTATCAGATACTCTGGGATGCCAAGAGAATGGCTTAGGGCTTAGCTTCTCACAAGGGTGTCTTCTTAAGGGGTTATGATGTAAAGTAAGGACTCCTTATGCCCCTGTAAGTCAGTCTACCTTTATAACCAGAGTCAGCTTTACCTATCATAAAGCAAGTTAGTCATATTAAAGGATAGAGTAATTTAAAAGAGAACTACAAAGTTTAGTCTGTAAATAATCTTCTGCAAGTAAGTGTGATAGATGGTAGCAACATAGTGTTTTCATTTGCTAATTTAATCTGTTATTTTAAAATAATATGAAAATTTCACATGGCTTTCCCCCTACTCCTCTGAGTTAAGTTCAGTCAATATATTGTTTAATATAATTTCAAAAGCATGGAGCTTTGTTTTGATTACTTTACATATAGGAAATATCTCTTAAGTTTTTTTTTTTTATTTGAAAGCATGCAACGAAAAAAGCCCTCAAACTTATATAAAGTTTGTAAGAAATATCCATTGAGCATCGGTATACTTTTCTTTGTATTCAGTAATTTCATCATTTTGCCACACAGGCTCCCTGTGGCTCCCTGCTCAGCGGGGAGTCTGCTTCTCCCACTCCCTCTGACCCTTCCCCCACTTGTGTGCACTCTCTTTCTCTCTCTCAAACAAACAAACAAACAACACAAATTGTCACATGGAGTTTTTTAATATATTATTCTCACACCAGCTTTTTATTTATTTATTATTTTAGATACTAACATTTACTATGTACTCATTCAGTGAATTAACAACCATTGTTATTTACTTACTGTTTCATGTTAGAACTGTCAAAAATTAGTCAGTCAGAACAACTTCAAAATGGCTTTTTCTTCCTCCTCTTCTCTTTCCCCTCCTTTGCCTTCTCCTCCTCTTTTTTCTTCTATTTTTTTTTCTTTGAGTGTTTTCTTACTTTCTGGCATTAAAAATGGCCCAGGTTTATCTTATTCTTACCTCCACAACCTTGGAATTGGCAATTTCTCCAAAATTCCTTGTTTCTTTAAGTGGGCAATGGTTTCTGAAAAGCAAGATATGGTTGGTAAGTGCATTTATTGGTGCTGGATTGCCTCTGCAAATTTTGCCATTGGATTCTTTTTATAAAGAAAACTATAGGTAGGTAAGTTTGTAGGAACATAAATAATTTTTTTCTTTCTTATATATTTATATACACAATCAGAAGTTTATACTGATATCTTTAATCCCATATCAAGAAACACAAGGTTCATCCTTGTCTTAGCCCTCCCATTCCATACTTGTATCACTCTTCCCACAACACGAACATTTGCTTCTGACAGTGTCAGTGTATATACTTATTTGTTTAGTTAAAAAATTGATTATACAATTTGTGTATAATTTTGTGACTCCCTAGATGATTTACTTATACACTTTCTTTTCTTGTGTATGTGTAACCATACTGTGCAGGGAAAGGTTGACATGACAGGAAAGGAGCTGCTTGCAAGTTTAGTCCTTCGCTGACTCTGGGAACTTGGACTTTGGAAGATTCCGATACCTCCAACTGGTAAGTGTTGCTCACCGTGCCTAAAGTATTTGTGCAAGCAGCATGGTTTATACTGAGAATCTGCTTTCCTTCTCAGGATCTATAATTTTCGTACATGCCAGATGCTGCCTATGTGCTCAGGCCTAATAAAAACCATGGGAAATGATTCTGTATGATCTTACTGGTTGGCAGCATTTCATACGTACTTTCACAATTCCTTGCTGGAGAAATTAAGTATGTCTGTGTGTTTCCACTGGGAGAGGAAGATTGTTCCTGGTTTCCCTAGACTTCACCCATTTGACTTTTCTCTTTGTTAATTGTGCTGTGTATCCTTTCACTGTAATAAATCATAGTTATGAGTCCAACTATATGTTGAATGTTCTGAGTTCCCCTTAGAGAATCATCATACCTGGGGATATCCTTGGGGACTTCCAACACACTACGAACAGAAAACCTCCTAAGTAGGGTTAAAAAATATATGATTCTTTTGGTCTTTAGGCTTAGGGTACATAGTCAGAAACTGTTTTTTTTTTTTCTTTCTACTTTTTTATTTTGAAACTACTATGGATTTACACAAATTATAAGAGTACATGCACCCTTTGTCAAGAGAGATCCAGGTATGCTTTACTGAGTTTCCTTCCATACATAGTTTATATAACTGAAACATAGTATCAAAAGAAGGAAACTGACTTTGGTATAATGTATGTATCTGGTTCTGTGTCATTTATCACATGTATATGTGTAGATTCCTGTAAACCCTGGGACAATGAAATTACAGAAGTATTCCTCATCCACTTCAGACCTCCATTTGTGGTCACATCAGATCTCCTTCTTACCACCATTGCTGGCATCATTGATCTATTTTTATCTCAGTAATTTTGTCATAATGAGAATGTCATATAAATGAAGTCATACAGTAAGTGACTATTTTTTTCACAAAGTAATTCTAGTAAGAGTGATCTAGTTACTGCTTGTATCAATAATCCTTTTCTTTTTTTAATTTATAGTATTTATTTAGAGAAATTTTAGGTCTAAAGCAAAATTAGCAAGAAGTATAGAGAGATCCCATCTATCTCCAGTAATGATATACATGTAATTCCCTCCACGTTTTCTCATATTTTGATAGAGCATTGCTTTTAAGCACTAAGGAATTTTCCATTTTTTGGATATGGCACAGTTTATTTCTTTACTCACCCTACTGAAAGATGTCCCGATTGATTACAAGTTTCGGCAATTGTGAGTAAAGTTACTATAAACATTCATGTGCAAATTTATATGTAGATGTAAGTTTTTAGTTCATTTGGGTAAATACCAAGGAGTAAGATTGCTCAATCGTATGGTAAGAGTATGTTTAATTTTGTAAGAACCTATCAAACTTACAAGGTGGCTCTACCATTTTGCACTCTTACCAACAATGACTGAGAGTTCCACATCCTCACCAGAATTTAGTGTTATCAGTGCTTTAGATTTTGGCCATTCTAATAGTACATGCTGGTATCTCATTCTGTTTTAATTTGTAGATCTTTAATAACATGATTTTGAACATCTTTCATATGCTTGCTTGCCATCTGTACAACTTACTTGACAAGGTGTTTATTTAAGTCTTTAGCCTTTTTAAAAAGTTATTTGTATATTTTGGATAACTTTTTTGTCATATGTGTCTTTTGAAATATTTTCTCCTACATCGGTGATTATCTTCTCATTCTTTTGATACCATCTTTCACAGAATAGATGTTTATAGTTTTAAGGAAGTATAGCTTATCAACTATTTCTTTCATGGATTGTGTCTTTGATGTTTTATCTAAAATATCATCACCATACCCAAGGCCATCTAATTTTCTCCTTTGTTATTTTCTAGGAATTTTCTAGTCTTGCATTTTACATTTAGGTCTATGATCCATTTTGAGTAAATTTTTATGAAGGGTGTAGGATCTGTGTCTATATTCATGTTTTTGCATGTGGATATCCAGTTGTGCCAGCACCATTTGATGAAGGGAATATATTTGCTTCATTTTATTGTCTCTGCACCTTCACCAAAGATCAGTTGACAATATTTACATGCATTTATCGGTTTCTTTATTTTGTTCCATTGATCCATTTGTCTGTTTTTTCATCCAAACCACACCTAAAATTGTAGCTTTATGGCAAGCCTTTTTTTTTTTTAAGAGAGATTTTATGTATTTATTAATGTGAGAGAGAGTGAGAGAGATCATGACAGGGGAAAAGGTCAGAGGGTGTAGCAGACTCCCTCTGGGGCCAGGAGCCCTACACAGGACTCCATCCAAGGCCTCCAGTTCGTGACCAGAGCCAAAGGCAATTGCCTAACCAGCTCAGTCACCCAGGTCCCTCTGGTAAGTCCTGAAGCTGGGTGGTGTTAGTCCTCCAACTTTGTTCTCCCCCTGCAATAATGTGGTGGCTATTTGGGGTCTTTTGTCTCTCCATATAAACTTTAGAATTAGTTTGTCAATATCTATAAAATGAATTGCTGGATTTTGACTGGAATTGCAATGAATCTATACATCAAGCTGGGAAGAACTGTTCTCTTGACAATATTGCGTCTTTCTATGCATGAATGTGGAATATTTTCCCACTTATTTCATTCTTTTTGATTTCAGTCATTAGAGTGTTGTGATTTTTATCATATAGATCTTGTACATGTATTGTTAGATCTATATTAAGTATTTTATTTTAGATCAATATTATTATTATATAAGTGCTAATTATATAGTAATATGTTTTTAAATTCAAATACCATTTGTTTGTTGCTGGTATTATAGGAATGTGGCATTTATATTTTATCCTTGTGTCTTGCAGCCTTGCTGTTATCATCAATTAGTTCCAAGAGCTTTTGGATTTCTACTCAGATGATTATGTCATCCATGAAAATGACTGCTTTATTTCTTCTTTTCCAATCACTATACATTTTTTTTCTTCTTCTTCTTCTTTCTTTCTTTCTTTATTATTTTTTTTGTATTACTGCATTAGCTAGGATTTGAATGATGTTAAAAACAGGGATGAGAGGGGACATCCTTACCTTATTCCTGATCTTAGCAGGAAAACATTTTCTCACCATTAAGTAAAAAAAACAAAAAAATTAATCATTAGTTAAATGTTTGTAGATGTTGTTTATCAAGTTGAGGAAGTTCCCATCTATTCTTAATTTGCTGAGATTTTTTATTTCAATGAGTATTGGATTTTGTGAAATGTGTTTTTTTTCTTTGCATCTATTGACACAATCATATGATTTTTTTTTTTAGCCTATTAATGTGATGGATTACATTAGTTGATTTTCAGATGTTGCACTAACTTTGTATATATGGGCTAAATTTCAATTGATCTTTGTGAATAATTCTTTTTATATTTTATTGAAATAATTTTTTTCATATTTTATTGAGGATTTTTTGCATCTATGTTTATGAAAGACATCGATCTTCGGTTTTCTTTTCTTGTAATATTTTTGTCTGGTCTTGGTATTAGGGTAGTTTTGGTCTCATATGTTTCTGGCTTCCTAAAAAATGTAGAAAATTAGATAATTCATTCTTAAATATTTGGTAGAATTCACTAGTGAACTCATCTGGGTCTGGTGCTTTCTAATTTTGAAAATTTATTAATTATTGATTCAATTTCTTTAATAGATATAGGCCTATTTAGATTGCTTATATCTTAAGTGTCTTTTGGTAGCTGTGTCTTTCAAGTAATTGGTTCATTATGTATTTAGCTTATCAAATATGTGGGCATAGAATTGTTTATATTATTTTCTTATTCTCCTTTAATGTCAGTGGAATCTGTTGTGATATCCATTTTTTTTCTGATATTAGTAATTTGTGTCTTCACACTTTTTCCTTAGATAACTTAACTAATGATTTATCTATTTTACTGATATTTTCAAAGAAACCACTTTTGTTTTTATTGATTTTTCTTTACTCATTTCCTGTTTTCATTTTTATCAACTTCTTTTATGATTTTTTTTCTTATTTATTTTCTTCTGCATACTTAGAAGATTTTATTTATGTTCTTATTTATTTATTCACTTAGAGCTGGAGGACAGGCAGAGGGAGAGGGAAAGAAAGAACACCAAGCAGACTTCCTGCTGAGCACAAAACCCAACACAGGGCTTGATCTTAGACAATGAGATCATGAACTGAGCCGAGATAAAGGGTCTGACACTTAACCTTCTGAGCCACCCAGGACCCCATTCTTCAGCCTGCTTTAAATTAACTTGCTTTTTCTAACTTTAAGGTAAATATTTAAATTATGGATTTTACATATTTTTTTCTAATGTATACATTCAATGCTATATATTTCTAAACATTGTTTTTTGCTGCATCCCACATATTTTGATAAGTTGTATTTCAATTTTAATTTAATTGAATTGAAATTATTTTTTGAAATTTCTTCTTTGATTTATGAATTACTTAGAAGTATATTGTTTAATCTTGAAGATTTTTGGATTTTCCAGCTATCTTTCTGTTATTGATTTCTAGTTTAATTCCACTATGCTCTGAGAAGACATTGTATGAATTTTATTCTTTTTTATTTGTTAAGATGTTTTTAATGACCTGCAATATGGCACTTGTTGGTGAATGTCCAAATGAGTTCAAATATAATCTCTATTTTTGCATGAAGTAGTCTATACATGTCCATTATAGCCAGTTGATTGATGAGTCTGTTGAATTCAACTATGTCATTATGGAATCTCTGTCTGCTGAATCTGTCAATTTCTGATAGAGGATTATTAAAGTCCCCAAGAATGAACTTATCTAATTCTCTTTGAAGTTCCATCAGTTTGCCACATGTATTTCCATATCATGTTGTTAGGTACATGCACATTGAAGATTATTATGCTTTTGGAATAAAGATTTCTTTATCATTAAGTACTGCCCTTCTTTATCCTTGATAACATTCCTTATGCTCATCTCTTCTAAAATTAATATAGCTTTCCTTTAATAATGTAATCATGCTGTATCTTCCTCTATATGTTTACTTTTAATCTTTATATATATAAGCATTATATATGTAAATATATATATTTATATTTATATTTTCTGTGAACAATATCTAGTTGGGTCTTGTGTTTTGATCCCTCAGACAACCTCCGCCTTTTAATTGGTGTATTTATACCATTGTTTTAAAGTGATTATTGACATAATTGAATTAACATTTCTCTCTGTATATAATCCTTTTCTATTTGTTTTCCTTTTGTTTCTGATTTTGTTTTCCTTACTTTTCTTCGGTTTGTGATATTAATTGAACATTATATAAAATTTTGTTTTCTCTCCTTTCTTATTATATTAACTGTACTTCTTTTTGTATTTTTTAAATTGTTATCCTTGAGTTTGCAATATACATTTACATCTAATCCAGTTTATTTTCAAATAAAATGTATCATTTCATCGGTATGCAAGTACATTTCATTAACAAAATAGTTCTAGTCCCTCCTTCCTTTCCTTTGTTTCATTACTATCATTCATTTCACTTATAGATAAGCATCTATATGCATACATAATCAAATTCATTGTTGCTATTTTATTTTGAAGAAAGTATTGTTTGGTAAATCAATTAAAAATTTTTAAAAAAATTAAGTTTTTATTTTGCCTTCGTTTATTCATTTTCTGGTACTTTTTCTTTATTTTGATCTGAGTGTGTTACCTATAACATTTTTCTCCTCTCTGAAGAATATTTTCTGCATGGCAATTTTTCTGGCAACTAATTCCCTCAATTTTTGAGAAAGTATTTTGCCTTCACTTTTAAAGGATAGTTTCACAAAATAAAGAGTTCTAGTTTGGTAGTTTTTTCTCTCAACACTTGAAATATTTCACTCTCCTCTTCTTACTAGCATGCTTTCTGCAAAGAAGTCAAATGTGCTCTTATATTTGCTCTTCTATAGATTAGGTCTTGTTTCCTCTGGTTTCTT
This sequence comes from Neogale vison, assembly GCF_020171115.1. Taxonomy (NCBI): domain Eukaryota; kingdom Metazoa; phylum Chordata; class Mammalia; order Carnivora; family Mustelidae; genus Neogale; species Neogale vison. The sequence goes on from NC_058093.1 coordinate 79,820,151, forward strand.
TCAATTTTTTCTTTACGTTGGATTATCTGAAATGTGAATATAATACGACCAGGTGTAATTTGGAGGGTTTGAAGGGCATCTATCTTTCCTGGTGTTCTCTGAGCTTACTAGATGTGTGGTTGGGTGTCTGACATTAATTTTGGGGAAATTCTCATTTTTGCTTCAAATATTTTTTATGTTCCTTTTCACTTTCCTCTTCTTTTGGGACTCCCCTTAAACATATGTTCATCCTTTTGTAGTTGTCTTGTGGTTCTTGGATAGCCTGAGGGTTTTGCTTTGTTTTTCAGTCCTCTTTCTTCTTCAGTTTAGAAGTTTCTATGGTCATATTCTAAAAATCAGATTCTTTTCTCAGTGGTTTCTCATCTACAAACAAGATTATCAAACATTCTTCAGTTCCATTACATTATTTCTGATCACTGGCATTTGAAAAAAAAAAATCTTAGAATTTTCCTCTGTGCTTATATTTTCAGTCCTTTCTTATATGTTGTCTACTCTATCCATTAGAATCCTTAGCATATTAATCACAGTTTATAAAATTTCTGGTCTGATTAGTTCCAAAATTATTGCCATATCTGACTCTAGTTCTGATGCCTGTTCAATCTTTGCAAACTGTGTTTTTTGTTGAAAGGTGGACATAATGTGTTGGGTAAAAAGAACTACAATAAATAGGCCCTTGGAAATACAGTTGAAGTTTTGGGAGTGAGGAAAACTTTTCTTATCCAATGACTTGGTCTCTGTCATTTGATGAGCTGGTGTCCCTAGAATGTGAACTTCATCAATGCTTCTTAGTCTTCACTGTCCCCTTAAATGGGAAAGGATGGCTAGAGTAGCCTAGAGTTGAGTATCTCCCTTTCTCAGGAAAATTAGCTTCTGAAAATATCCCAGCACCCTACATTCTGTTAAAGTAGTTTCTCCTGAGGATAGGACTTGTTAAGAAAAACAGAGTGCCCTGGAGTATTTCAAAATGACTACTTTCCTTTTTTCCTTGCCAGAAGCGTGAAGGGATTTTTTGCTGATATTCATTTTGTAGATCTGGTAGAGCTCCTACAGGTAAAACTCACAAAAGCATGTGGATACTTCTATGACTGAGTGTCCCTGGAGTTTTAAACTCAGACTTGTCCACACAACCTCCAGCAATTCACCAATTATAGTTTATGTTTTTCTTTCAGATACTAGTCGCTTTGGAGATTTCTACTTGTGAATTTTTCCTAACTCCCACTGACAAATGTCTTTGCCCTATAGAAGCAGAATTGGAATCAAAATAGAGGAGACCCACTCAATAGAGGGAGAAAATGTGTAGAGAGAAATCAAATTATGGCTGAATATATGCCTGAAAATGCACGTTTTTAATCTGGGAGTCATTAGAATGTTCAGAAGAAGTTTTTTTTTTCCCAATTTATTTATTTTCAGAAAAACATTATTCATCATTATTTTTTCACCACACCCAGTGCTCCATGCAATCCGTGCCCTCTATAATACCCACCACCTGGTACCCCAACCTCCCACCCCCCCGCCACTTCAAACCCCTCAGATTGTTTTTCAGAGTCCATAGTCTCTCATGGTTCACCTCCCCTTCCAATTTACCCAAATTCCCTACTCCTCTCTATCGCCCCTTGTCCTCCATGCTATTTGTTATGCTCCACAAATGAGTGAAACCATATGATAATTGACTCTCTCTGCTTGACTGATTTCACTCAGCATAATCTCTTCCAGTCCCAGCCATGTTGCTACAAAAGTTGGGTATTCATCCTTTGTGATGGAGGCATAATACTCCATAGTGTATATGGACCACATCTTCCTTATCCATTCATCCGTTGAAGGGCATCTTGGTTCTTTCCATAGTTTGGCTACTGTGGCCATTGCTGCTATAAACATTGGGGTACAGATGGCCCTTCCTTTCACGACATCTGTATCTTTGGGGTAAATACCCAGGAGTGCAATTGCAGGGTCATAGAGAATCTCTATTTTTAATTTCTTGAGGAATCTCCACACTGTTCTCCAAAGAGGCTGCACCAACTTGCATTCCCACCAACAGTGTAAGAGGGTTTCCCTTTCTCCACATCCTCTCCAACCCATGTTGTTTCCTGTTTTGTTAATTTTGGCCATTCTAACTGGTGTAAGGTGATATCTCAATGTGGTTTTAATTTGAATCTCCCTGAAGGCTAGTGATGATGAACATTTTTTCATGTGTCTGATAGCCATTTGTATTTCTTGATTGGAGAAGTGTCTGTTCATATCTTCTGCCCATTTTTTGATGTGTTTGTCTGTTTCATGTGGGTTGAGTTTGAAGAGTTCATTATAGATCCTGGATATCAACCTTTTGTCTGTACTGTCATTTGCAAATATCTTCTCCCATTCCGTGGGTTGCCTCTTTGTTTTTTTGACTGTTTCCTTTGCTGTGCAGAAGCTTTTGATTTTGATGATGTCCCAGAAGTTTATTTTCGCTTTTGTTTCCTTTGCCTTTGGAGACGTATCTTGAAAGAAGTTGCTGTGGCTGATATCAAAGAGATTACTGCCTATGTTCTCCTCTAAGATTCTGATGGATTCCTGTCTCACGTTGAGGTCTTTTATCCATTTTGAGTTGATCTTTGTGTACGGTGTAAGAGAATGGTCAAGTTTCATTCTTCTACATATAGCTGTCCAGTTTTCCCAGCACCATTTATTGAAGAGACTGTCTTTTTTCCACTGTATATTTTTTCCTGTTTTGTCAAAGATTAATTGACCATAGAGTTGAGGGTCCATATCTGGGCTCTCTACTCTGTTCCACTGGTCTATGTGTCTGTTTTTATGCCAGTACCATGCTGTCTTGGTGATCACAGCTTTGTAATAAAGCTTGAAATCAGGTAAGGTGATGCCGCCAGCTTTATTTTTGTTTTTCAACATTTCCTTAGCGATTCGGGGTCTCTTCTGATTCCATACAAATTTTAGGATTATTTGCTCCAGCTCTTTGAAGAATGCCGGTGGAATTTTGATCGGAATGGCATTAAAAGTATAGATTGCTCTAGGCAGTATAGACATTAAAAGACTATGCAACCACCAAGCCGACACTGCAGGAAATATTAAGGAGGGTTCTATAAAAGAGGAAAAATCCCAAGAATAACATTGAACAGAAATATAGAGACAGTCTACAGAAAGAAAGACTTCAAAGGTAACTCGATGTCAATAAAAACATATCTATCAATAATCACTCTCAATGTGAATGGCCTAAATGCACCCATAAAACGGCACAGGGTTGCAGATTGGATAAAACGACAGGACCCATCCATATGCTGTCTACAAGAGACCCATTTTGAACCTAAAGATACACGCAGACTGAAAGTGAAGCGGTGGAGAAGCATCTTTCATGCCAATGGGACTCAAAAGAAGGCTGGGGTAGCGATTCTCTTATCAGATAAATTAGACTTCAAACTAAAGACTGTAGTCAGAGATACAGAAGGACACTACATAATCCTTAAAGGGACTATCCACCAAGATGATCTAACAATTGTAAATATCTATGCTCCCAATATGGGAGCAGCCAATTACATAAGGAAACTGTTAATCAAGATAAAGAGTCATATTGATATGAATAGACTAATCGTAGGAGATCTTAACATGGCTCCTTCAGAATTAGACAGATCATCGAAGCAGAAAATCAATAAAGAAACAAGAGCATTGAATGACACATTGGACCAGATGGACCTCATAGATATATACAGAACATTCCACCCTAAAACAGCAGAATACTCATTCTTCTCAAGTGCACACGGAACCTTCTCCAGAATAGACCACATACTGGGTCACAAATCAGGACTCAACCGATACCAAAAGACTGAGATGATTCCCTGCATATTCTCAGATCACAATGCTTTTAAACTGGAGTTCAATCACAAGGAAAAGTTCCGAAGGAACTCAAACACCTTGAAGCTAAAGACCACCTTGCTTAAGAATGCTTGGATCAACCAGGAGATCAAAGAACTGAAACAATTCATGGAAACCAATGAGAATGAAGACACTTCGGTCCAAAACCTATGGGATACAGCAAAGGCGGTCCTAAGGAGAAAATATATAGCCATTCAAGCCTCGCTCAAAAAAATTGAAAAATCCAGAACATACCAGCTGTCTCTACACCTTAAAGAACTGGAGGATCAACAACAAATCAAACCAACTCCACACATAAGAAGGGAAATCATCAAGATTAGAGCTGAGATCAATGAATGAGAAACCAGAGATACAGAAGAAGTTTTATTGGTAAAAGAATAACAAAGCATAAATGATAATCATACTGTGATAGAAATTAGCAGAATGATGGGAACGTTAGTAACAGGAAGACAAGAATATGTCATATATTCTGAGACCTGAAAATTGAGAAGGAAGAACTAAGAATCTGATATAGGATAGACCTCGCTGTCTCAGGATTTGAAACTTCAGTGTGCATGAAATATAATTTTTAAAAGAAAGAGTTATATCTTATGAAATTTGGGAGATCAGAAAGAACTAGATGAAATTTTTACTAATATACACTAAGAGTGGTAATAGACATTGTTTAGGTTTCCTGAATATGTTGGATATTATTCTATTCTGTTTTTAAACATGAGGATAATTTTGGGTATAGGGTTTATTATAATATACTTTTTATAGAAATATATAATTATATTATGTATTTATATAATTATTATAATAGCTCCTATATATAATCAAATATTAATGTTTATATTAATGAAAGAATGAATTTTTTAATTTTATGAAGACATCTAAAAGGAATAGTGCGTTTTCCTTAGCTATTCAGAATCTATGTTGGAGATTTTATTGATTTCCACTTTTGTTAAATAATATCTAATTATATATAATTGCAAATACACATTTATACATATGTCTATATATTCGTGTATACCATAAATATAGATAGATGTAGATATTTCTACAGCTCACCAAAATTTTACATTCATTACTGGGATATATTTTTCTAAATTTACTCTAGATGTCTCTGTTCTGAACTTTTTATAGAATAGTATCATTATTTTCTTCCTCAGCTACATTTATAATTTTTAAATGTCACAATATGAATTTTTTAAGAGCTCACTCTTTCTTATTTTAATATTTCTTGATATTACAAAGGCTTTCTATGTTATAAAAACTTCCTGCACTTAAAAATATAAATTCTGTGGAATTTTTACTTTTTTAAAAACTTGTTTATGTTGGAAACAAATCCCTTAGGTTGAAGCATTTCTTTATTTACCTTGGTGCCATATATGATGATGTCTCTATATAAATCATAAATTATAATTCTCAATCATGCTACTTAACTTCCTTAATGTTTGGACATCCTTTAAGAAGATACATTATATCTTCCTTTGACAGTGGTGGAAATAAAACAACATAAAATTAATCCTAATGTTCTTTTAAAATTTTTCTGATGAATATTTAAAGTAATATTTCTTTTTTTAAAACACTTTTTAAAATTGAGGTTAAATAATAGTTTCAGGTGTATACATAATAATTCAATATTTGTATACACTTTACGTACAGTTACCACAATAAGTTTAGTTACCCTCCATCACCATACAAGTAACTTCAATCACCCATTTCGCACATCTCCAATCCCCTTCCCTTCTCATAATCACCAGTCTGTTCTTTGTGAGTTAAGTTTTTTCTTTTCATTTTGTTTTGTTTGCTCATTTATTTTTTTTAGACTTCAAATATAAGTGAAATCATATGGTATTTGTCTTTCTCTGTCTGACTTATTTCACTTAACATAATACCCTCCATGTTGTCATGATAGCAAGATTTCCTTTCTTTTTTTTTTTTTTTTTTAAATAGTGGAGTAGTCTTCCATATATCATATATATGTACCCTAAGTGGATGAACACATAGGTTGTTTCCATGTCTTGGTTATTTGCACATAATGCTGCAGTGCACACAAGGGGCATACAACTTTTCAAAGTACTGTTTTCATTTTATTTGAATAAATATCCAGAAGTGGAATTACTACATCATATGGCAGTCCTGTTGTTAATATTTTGAAGAACTTTATAATGATACTGTTTTCCACAGTGGTTGTACCAGTTTACTTTCCCACCAACAATGCATAGGGGTTCTTCTTTCTCCACTTCATCACCAACAGAAAGATAGTATTTCTTCATCAAAAAAGAGTTTTTAGAAAAACATGACTAAGGTTTTAACAGTAAGATTTTACAAGTATATTTTAATTATTGTACCATGTATAACTATGGTTCTAAAATCAGATAGAGCATATCTTTTGTAGCTTATTTTTAAGAGGTAAGACCAAGTTCAGTAAGATAGGTGTTATCATTTTTTCATTTGCTATCTTCTGAGAAGCTTGAACTTACCAGATCTAGAGCTCTGAAGAATCACTGTAATCTAATATGTGGTATCAGTTAAAATGCTTAAGAAGGTAGAAGCTATCAATGAACCTGGGTTTAGGAACCCTATATAATTCTGGAAAAGAAAGTATAGCAAGGTAATAAAGAATCATACGTATTGGTAATTTGTAAAAAAAAAAAAAAAAAAAAGCCAAATATCTCTTCTTTTTCTTTATGAAAACCTCATTTAATTTCCCATTTTGTTCCAAAAAAAAAGAATGTCCAACATCTAGGGATAATAATGATATCCCAAAGGTATAAACATCCACACATACATGGTACCAATGCAAATTTTCTGGTTTTTAAACATACTATGTTTAAGATGTCATTAATGAGGGAAAACTGAATGATGGGTACACAGTACCCTGTAACATATTTGGAAATTTTCTGTGAATCTATGATTATTTAAAAATGAGAAATTAAATTAAAAATGATATTTCATTTAAGGATCTATTCACTAAGTATATTGAGATTATTTAATAATATTTTTCTTATATATCTCTCTTTAGGACACCTACTGTCTAAATTGCCTATAAAACTACCATAAGTTTTATTTTAAGATGTTAAAAATTAAACCTTGGGAAATATTGGAGTATATTATTTATTCTTTTATAACAAAGATAGAGGTAATTATCTCATTCTCAAAGAAAAAAAAACCCTTAATTGTCTTAAAATAATTGAAATGTCTGTCTCAAAATATTTGCAATTATGGGCCAATATGAAATCCGGTATGGAGGCCAAAAAGTACAAAATTCAGGTGGTACATCTATCTTTTTTTTTTTTTCCTTTTACTCATGTGGTTTTCAGACAAAAATACTTTTTTTCAAACATTTTTAAAGTTTATTTACGTTTAATTAACAGATTTCTCTTTATATCACAAGAATCTAGGTAATTGTAAAGTAATCAATATCAGATTTTTGGATTCTAATCATAACTTCCCTAAAATAGCATCTGTTTTGGAATTAAATTCTTTGGAAGTTGTTAGAATTTCCCTATAATGAGACTATTGTCTTAATATTTACATATACATTTAAAATTTTTCTTCATCCATTCATCAGTCCATGGGCATTTGGGCCCTTTCCCTAATTTGATTATTGTTGATCAATATCAGGGTTAATGAATCCCTTCCAATCAGTATTTTTGTATCCTTTGGGGTAAATACCTAGTAGAGCAATAGCTGGATTGTAGGATAGTTCTATTTTTAATTCCTCTATACTGTTTTCCAGAGTGGCTGCCCAGTTTGCATTCCCACCAACAGTGCAAGAGGGTTCCCCTTTCTCTGCATCCTTGCCAACATCTGTTGTTCCCCTTGTTAACTTTAACCATTCTGACAGGCGTGGGATGAAATCATCTCATTGTAGTTTTGATTTGTGTTTCCTGATGATGAGTGATGTTAAGGATCTTTTCACGTGTCTGTTAGCTGTCTCTATATTGTCTTTGGAAAAATGTCTATTCATGTCTTCTGACCATTTTTTAACTGGATTGTTCTTTTTGGATGTTGAGTTTGATAAGTTCTTTATAGATTTTGGGAACTAACACTTTTACAGATATGTCATTTGAAAATATCTTTTCCCATTGTGAAGGTTGCCTTTTAGTTTTGTGGATTGTTTTCTTCACTGTGCAGAAGCTTTTTTTCTTGATGAAGTCACATAGTTCACTTTTGCTTTTGTTTCCCTTGTCCTCAGATATGTGTCTAGTAAGACGTTGCTACAGCTGATGTCAAAGAGGTTGCTGCCTTTGTTCTACTCTAGGATTTTTATGGTTTCCTATCTCACATTTAGGTCTTTCATCCATTTTGAGTTTATTTTTGTGTATGGTGTAAGAAAGTGGTTCAGTTTCTTTCTTTTACATATTGCTATCCAGTTTTTCCAACACCATTTGTTGAAGAGACCAAACAAAAATATGTTTACTAATTCATTAAGTGCTAACATTTTACTTCTTTACCTTTTGCTTATATTATTAACCTATTTCAGGAACTTTAAAGAAAATTAAATTCTATGTAATCTTCAAATTATCTCCAATACATTGCCATATTACTAAGTTTATTTCTCCAGCAACTTTGGACTAATTCTGCAAGAGATTTGTATGTGTAAACCTATGTACAAATACATTTCTCTGTTTAATTTGTTGTTTCTAAAACATGATCAATGATGAACAGAAGTGATATCATATGAATATCTTGGAAGATAACATGGTACTTTCTGCATTTCAAACAAGCTTTATTAGATTTTAAATAAAGAGTGATGATTACAGTGTACACTCTATTACAAAAATGCTTATCTTTTTTCCTCTAAAATGATAAATTAATGTAATTTAACTTTTACTGTGTTGCCAATCATAAGTCAAAAAATTATTATGAGACACTTATGGAAAATACTTCAAAGAATATAGAATAAGCTATTTCTGTGAGCTTTATTTTTTTGGAGCTGAAAAGGTATAATAATAAACACAATAATAGCCCCCAAATTTTAACATTTACTGAATGTCAGGAACATTATTAAATGTTTACTTTTCATGAACTAACTTTATCCTTAGTATAGTCCCCTAAAGTAGGTATTAACATAGTCTTTTTTTTTCCACAAATGAAAGTAATCATTGCCATGAAAAAGGAAACATTCTTATTTTTTATTTATGTTTAAATTACATTAAATAATTATGATCATGGATCTGTAGATTGCTTTGGGTAGCACGCACATTTTAACAACATTAATTATCCCAATTTATGAGCATAGTATACCTTTCCATTTGTTTGTGTCCTCTTCAGTTTCTTTCATCAATATGATTTCATTTATATGTGGAATCTGAAAAGACAAAGTGAATGGAAAATGAAGCAGATTCATAAATACACAGAATAAACTGGTGGTTGCTAGAGGGGAGAGAGGATGGATTAAATAAGTGAAAGGGATTAAGAGGTACAAACTTCCAGTTATAAAATAAAGAAGTGATGGAAATGAATAGTACAAATAGAGAATATAGTTGATAATACTGTAATAATGTTGTATGGTGACTGTATTTATAATAGGGAGCATTGAGTAACATAGAAAATTGTTGAATGTCTTATGAAAGAGACATTAGAAAGCTAGCAAGCTCCTTTTGAGCTTTTGAGGACACATTGAGAAGAAGGCTATCCATGAACCAGATAGCTGACTTTCACCAGGCATCAAAATCTGCTGGCATCTTGATCTCAGACCTCCCAGCTTCAGAACTCTGAGAAAAAAGTTTTATTGTTATTAAGCCATCTGATCTACGGCATTAATGTTATAGCAGCATGGAATGTGTTAGACAGTAGCTAAGCAAAGTCGAAGGGAAGAATACTTCTGGACGAGTTAATAACAGCAAAAGTCTAAAAGTAGAAGTGCACTTGGTTGATTTGAGATACAATGAGAGGCTAGCATACCTGGAGCAGGGAGAGCACAGTCTAATCTAGGTAAGAGGAAAATTTGTGGGAAACTAGATCCTGTAAGTTCTGATGTCTAAAGGACATTTGCTTTTTACTGCAAAAGAAATCAGGGTCAGTACAGGGTTTTGAGCAGAGAGGAGGCAAGATCAATTGAGATTTAAAAGGACGACTCTGACTACTTTATTTAGACTAGACTACATGTGAATAGGGGTGGATAGGTAAAAGTAGACAAGAGAAAGAAAATTCTTTGAATATGCATATATTAATCCAGGTGAGAGATGTTAGAGGCTAAGACTAATGGAGGGAGATAAGATGGATCAGATATTTGATCTGTTTTGGAGCCATGCCAGCAAGTGAATAGTATCATGTACTGGAGGTTGAAATTACAAAGTAGGATGAGAACAGGGTAACTGATCATAATCATGTTGCTAATATTAGTACTCATTTTAAACTTTTTGATTTTATGTAAAAGTCATGTTTTAATCACATGTATTAATTTTAGGGAATATTTTTTTCATGCCAAAAACACTCTTCTATGAAGAAAATATTTTTAATGAGATACTTCTGCATGAACGGAAATTTTTTTTTTTTAAGATTTATTTATTTATTTACTTGACAGAGAGAGATCACAAGTAGGCAGAGAGGCAGGCAGAGAGAGAGGAAGGGAAGCAGGCTCCCTGCTGAGCAGAGAGCCCGATGTGGGACTCGATCCCAGGACCCCAAGATCATGACCTGAGCCGAAGGCAGCAGCTTAACACACTGAGCCACCCAGGCGCCCCATGAACGGAATTTTTTAAGGAGTCATCCCATTCAAAATCCAAAACCTTTAATAAAAACCATTTATTTTGGAACATGAATAATGGTATCTAAAGCCAGTGATTATCAAATGAGGTAGAAAATATAAAGGATAAAGAGATTACTAGCAAGGCTCCTGCTTAGATGTGGTAACTTACAATATTTATTTTTATATTAAATAAAAGATGGTGTCTTACATTTTATACTATACACAGACTTTACCAATTAAATTTCATGGCTATAATACAGTATCTCTCTATTTGTGCTCAGATTATTTCAGTAAAGAAATCTCTCTAGCAAAAGAAAAATGTGAAATTGGAATCAATATCCTTTCTGTTAAAATACTCTTTTTATTAAACTTTTAATAAAGGTCAACTAGAGAATAAGGCAAATACAATTAGAGTAGAGTGCTTAATAATATTTCAATGCCAAAAGTAGTAATTAGAGAAACTTTTACTGTAAGACTTATCAGTCGAAAGACTTCTTATTTTGGGAACTGCACCACATATCTTTCAAATAAAATTTAAAAACATCAAATGCCTGATGGGGTAATTATAAAAAATGTAGTTATATTTGAATGCATACATTATACTGCAGGTGTGAAATTCCAGACTACACTGGAATCATTAAAATGACATTCCTTTTTTGAAGTTAATAAAAAAAAGGCTATTGAATTCAATAAAAAATTTTGCCAATATACAAAGACTACTGTAAAACTTTAAAGTACAATTATATCTCCTCTTTTCAAATAAGTAGAGTTTTAATATGTTTGGCATATGGAACAATGGTATTATATTTTGTTCCCATCCACAGTATAAATCAGTCCATGGTTTACTTTGAAACTATAATCAGAGATTAAGGTAGATCAATTAATTTCCCATGAAATTATAGTAATCCCTCTCCTTTTAGCCATATAAAGCATTGTGATTTTAGGAAAGAGATGAAAAACAGAAGAGTATTTTAATCAATGAGAGGTCCATTCCCCTTAAAGAGTAAAACATTTTGATATAAAGTATTTTATGCTTATTTTATTTATCTTGAATTTTTGGAAAGAAGTGTTTGTCTTAAAGCTTTATCTAACAGAACCTGTTCTGAGTTTTTTTCCTGATCAAAAATGTGGGTTTTTTTAAAGTATTTTTTTTCGCTTTATTTAGGTAACAATATTTCTCCCCCTGCAGTATTTAATCAATTCTTGCATCTTATTTTAAATATTATTTTTATTTAAATTTAACTAGACAACCTATAGTACATCTTTAGTTTCAGATGTAGAGTTCAATAATTCATCATTGCTTATAACACCCATGCTCATCACATCATATGCCCCTCTTAATACCCACCACCCAATTACCCAATTACCCCATCCCCCCACCCACTTGCCTTCTGGCAGCCCTCAGTTTGTTTCTTATAGTTAAGGGTCTCTCTTGGTCTACCTGATGACTTCCATTCAGTTTTCCCTCCCTTCCTCAATTGTCCTCTACCCTGTTTCTTATATTCCATATATAAGTGAAACCATATGATAATTCATTCTCTGAATAACTTATTTCACTCAGCATAATACCCTCAAGCTCTGTCCATGTTGATTTAAATAGTATGTATTCATCTTTTCTCATGGCTGAGTAGTAGTCCGTTTTATGTATATACCACATCTTCTTTATCCACTCGTCTATTGTAGGACATCTCAGCTCTTTCCATAACTATTGTGGACTTTCCTGCTATAAATATTGGGGTGCAGGTGCCCATCCAGATCAACACATTTGTTTCTTTAAAGTAAATATCTGCAGTGCAATTGCTGGGTCATAAGGTAGATCTATTTTTTTTTTAACTTCTTGATGAACCTCTGTAATATTTTCACCAGTGGTTATACTGGCTTGCATTCTCACCAACAATGTAAGAGGGTTCCCCTTCCTCCACATCCTTGCTAATATTTGTTGTTTCATGCTTGTTAATTTTAGCCATTCTGACTGGTCTGAGGTGGTATCCCATTGTGGTTTTGATTTGTATTTCTCTGATGCTGAGTGATGTGAAGCATTTTTTCATATGTGGCCATTGGGATATCTTCTTTGCAGAAATGTCTGTTCATGTCTTTTGCGCATTTCTTTTTTGTTTTTTTAATTTTTATATATTTTTATCCACAAGGGTACAGGTCTGTGAATCACCAGGTTTACACCTTTCATAGCACTCACCATAGCTCGTACCCTCCCCAATGTCCATAACCCCACCCTGTCTCCCAAATCCCTTCCCCCCAGGCAACCCTTAGTTTGTTTTGTGAGATTAAGAGTCACTTATGGTTTGTCTCCCTCCCAATCCCATCTTATTTCATTCATTCTTCTCCTACGCCCTTAAACCGCCCCCCATGTTGCATCTCCACTTCCTCATATCAGAGAGATCATATGATAGTTGTCTTTCTCCGATTGACTTATTTCGCTAAGCATGATACCCTCTAGTTCCATCCATGTTGTCACAAATGGCAAGATTTCATTCTTCTGCGCATTTCTTGATGATTGGATTATTTGTTTTTTGGGTGTTGAGTTTGATAAGTACTTTATGGATCATGGATACTAGCTGTTTGTCTGATATGTCACTTGCAAATATCTTCTATTCCATAGGTTGCCTTTTAGTTTTGTTAACTGTTTCCTTCCCTATGCAGAAGTTTTTATCTTGATGAAGTCCCAATAGTTCATTTTTGCTTTTGTTTCCCTTGCCTTTGGAGATATGTCTGGCAAGAAATTTCTGTGGCCAAGATTGAAGTGATTGCTCCCTGTGTCCTTCTCTAGGATTTTGATGGTTTCTTGTCTCACATTTAGGTCTTTCATCCATTTTGAGTTATTTTTGTGTATGGTGTAAGAAAATGATCCATTTTCATTCTTATGCATGTGGCTGTCTAATTTTCCAACACCATTTGTTGAAGAGACTGTCCTTTTTCCATTGGATATTATTTTCTATTTTGTCAAAGATAAGATGCCCATAGAGTTGAGGGTCCATTTCTGGGTTCTCCATTCTGTTCCATTGATCTATGTGTCTGTTTTTGTTAAGTACCATACTGTCTTGATGATTACAACTTTATAATAGAGCTTGAAGTCTGGCTGACTGTTCAGGGTCTTTTCTGGTTCCACACAAATTTTAGTATTATTTGTTTCAGTTCTGTGACAAATGTCCATTGTATTTTGATAGGGATAACATTCAATATGTAGATTGCCCTTGGTAGCATAGACATTTTAACAATATTTATTCTTACAGTCTTTGAACATGGAATGTTTTTTCCATTTCTTTGTGTATTTCTCAATTTCTTTCTCAAGTGATCTGTAGTTTTTAGAGTACAGATTCTTTTCCTCTTTGTTAGGTTTATTCCTAGGTATCTTATGGCTTTTGATGTAAATGCAAATGGAATCAATCCCTTACTTTTCTTTTGTTTTATTGTTAGTGTATAGAAATGCAACTGATTTCTAATTGATACTGATATCTTAAAATAAGTTTATTTCATGAGTCAACAGAATATTTATAATCAATTCATTTGCATTATATGTCACATGTATAAACCATTTTTTTCACATTTAATTAGTTTAGAAATGGAGCACTGGGTGTGGTGAAAAAATAATGAATACTGTTTTTCTGAAAATAAATAAATTGGAGAAAAAAAAAAAAAAAAGAGGCAAAGAGCAGGGCACCCGGGTGGCTCAGTGCGGTAAGCCGCTGCCTTTGGCTCAGGTCATGATCTCAGGGTCCTGGGATCGAGCCCTGCATCGGGCTCTGTGCTCAGCAGGGAGCCTGCTTCCCTCTCTCTCTCTGCCTGCCTCTCTGTCTACTTGTGATCTCTCTCTGTCAAGTAAATAAATAAAATCTTTAAAAAATAAAAAAAATAAAAAAAAGAAATAGAGGGATTTAAAATTTCACTTAAATTGAAGAGACAAATACTAGAAAATTCTTATTTCACCTCCATATCTGCATTTCCCAATAATAAAACTATAAAATATTTTAGTTTTCACCCTTTAAATAGCTTATTAATTGCCTGTATAAAGTGATGGAAAGAGACAGACATAAGAGAATCCACCAACACATATCTCATTTAGGATCTTGCTCATCCAGTCACCACCTTCTCTCTTTAACCTCAAGTCTCTCATTTTCACCTGTCTCTTTCTCTGCCACTTACAAATATGTTCAATTTAAATTCCTTCCCATACTCGTTTCTTTCAAAATATCACCCTGTTTTCTCCCATTCCTCTACTACTGAATTTTATCAAATTAGTTTCTATGTTTTCAATTTCCACTCCATACTTTTTTTCTTTTTTTAAATATTTTATTTGACAGAGAGAGAGAGAGATCACAAGTAGGCAGAGAGGCAGGCAGAGAGAGAGAGGGGGGAGGAAGCAGGCTTCCTGTGGAGCAGAGAATCCGATGCGGGGCTCGATCCTAGGACCCTGGGATCATGACCTGAGCCGAAGGCAGAGGCTTTAACCCACTGAGCCACCCAGGTGCCCCTCCACTCCATCCTTAATCTATATTTGACTCATTGAAAAATGACTCTTTTTTTTTTTTTTTTTTAAAGATTTTATTTATTTATTTGAGAGAGAGAGACAGTGAGAGAGAGCACGAGCGAGGAGAAGGTCAGAGAGCGAAGCAGACTCCCCATGGAGCTGGGAGCCTGATGCGGGACTCGATCCAGGGACTCCAGGATCACACCCTGAGCCGAAGGCAGTCGTCCAACCAACTGAGCCACCCAGGCGTCCTAATAAATTACTAATACTCTTCGATTTATCCAAAAATTTTCAGCTAAATATAACTTTAATAAGTATACAAAAAGAGGAGTGGGAATGTAATCTGTGCTTTGCAGGATAGTGGCTTCTTTGTGAAAAGTAATCTCATGGGTGGTGGGGCAAGACCAGGAGCAGGAAGACCAATGAAGAGACTTGTACTATTAGAGCGGTAAGATGATAGTGGCTTGAATTTGGATATTAGGGCATGATTACTTTTTAAAAAATTAGATTTAGATGGGGTGCCTGGATGGCTCAGTTGGCTAAGCATCTGACTCTTGGTTCATCTCAGCTTGTAACCTCATGGTGTTGAGATAAAGCCCCACATCAGGCTCCATGCTCCGCATAGAGTCTGCTTGAGATTCTCTCTCCCTCTCCCACTGCCTATCCCACTTCTGCTCTCTCTCTCTCTCTCTTTCTCTCTCTCAAGTCAATAAATATTTTTAAAAAATAAATTTAGTCTGTATCTTATGAAAAGTTGGACACTATTTGTTTCAGGAATGTGAAACTGAGGGAAATATAAAGGCCTGTTCTTTTTGTTTTGACATTTATGTGGAAGTGTCAAATAACTATTGGACAAGAGTATTGAGTGCAGGAGTGAGGAAACAGAAATGTAGTTTTATTTTTTTTTAAAGATTTTGTTTATTTACTTGATAGACAGAGATCACAAGTAGGCAGAGAAGGAGGCAGAGAGAGGGGGGGAAGCAGTTTCCCCCCTGAGCAGAGAGCCAATGCAGGGCTCAATCCCAGGACCCTGAGACCATGACCTGAGCCCAAGGCAGAGGCTTAACCCACTGAGCTACACAGATGCCACCCAGGTGCCCACCCCTTTAATGTATTTCAAGTTAATTTTTATGTATAGTGTAAGATAAGGTTCTGGGGTTTTTTGTTGTTGTTTTGTTGATATTGTTGTTGTTGTTTTAAATATTTTATGTAATATTTGGCAGAGAGAGAGAGAGAGCACAAGTAGGCAGAGCAACAGGCAGAGGGATAGGGAGAAGCAGGCTCTCCACTGAGCAGAGAGCCCAATATGAGGCTCATCCCAGAACCCTGGGATCATGACCTGAGCTGAAGGTATATGCTTAAATGACTGACCCACCCGGTGCCCCAAAGTTTCTGGTTTTTTTTGCATGTGAC
Organism: Neogale vison; assembly: GCF_020171115.1. NCBI lineage: Eukaryota > Metazoa > Chordata > Mammalia > Carnivora > Mustelidae > Neogale > Neogale vison. Next base: position 79,836,593 of record NC_058093.1, read on the forward strand.
TGTCCAGTTTTCCCAATACCATTATGTCTTCACTTTCTTTTTTTCTTTTACTTTTTTTAAGATTTTATTTATTTGACAGAGAGAGATCACAAGTAGGCAGCGAGGCAAGCAGAGAGAGAGAGGAGGAAGCAGGCTCCCTGCCGAGCAGAGAGTCCAATATGGGACTCGATCCCAGAACCCTGAGATCATGACCTGAGCTGAAGGCAGAGGCTTAACCCACTGAGCCACCCAGGTGCCCCTCTTCACTTTCTTAATAAGACTTATTTTAGGGAGTCAAGATAAACACCAGTTGGAATAAGTTATGCATATAATGAGAAAAATATGCATAATGATATGCAAAATAATATGCATAATTAGAAAAAAAGGTGATGGCAGCCAGTATATAGTTGTGTGTATAATAGATATGATTCTTGCTGTAACACAACTTTCATTCTATTGGAGGAATAAGGAATAAGAGACATAAACAAGTGAATAAATGACCTTCAATTGTGGTAAATACTATTAAGAAAAGAAAACATATCAGAAAGTAACTCAGGGAAATTAACAGTTGAGATAGAAGGTTGGATTGACAAAAATGTAGTATTTGAGTTGATCACAGACTGGGCAAGAAGGAGCTGATCTAGACCACAGTTTTCTTTATTCCTCTCCCTATCATTTTCTGACATTCCCTGCTCCTGGGTATAATTTTAAGCGTTCCCAGAGAAAGTGCAATTGGAAAGAGCCAACATACTTGCCTAAGTCAGCTATTCCTCAATTAAAAAACAAAAAACAAAATACAAAAAAAACCTTAATTTTTTTTTTACTTACATAACTATTAGCATCCTATGGAACTGATGACCTTAGAATATATGCTGTTTCAGAATTCATGAAATAGTATGCACAATATTATTAGATATATAGAGATTATTTGACATAGAATGTTTTATTTTATGATTATAAGTTTTAGGAGCAGAATTACACTTTGTATATGATACTCGTTCTAGCACTTGGGAGGGAATATTGATCAAAGGGTAACACAGCATAATTTTTCCCATGACAGAATATTTTTCCCACCAGGAAAATGGGATAACCAATGGCACCATTGCTACAGTGTTATGAATTTGTCAAATTAAGACTTGTTTAATGGAGCACAGGTTGTCAGATGATGAGCTTCATTTCCACAACAGACCACAAAAGAAACTGAAATAGAAAAGTTTATTACAACTCCTGGAGGAAGTACCTGGCATGCCTTAAGGGGCCACATGGGAAGGTCAAGGCACTGTCCAGACAAAGAGACAGCAATAGGGTATAGGACACATGCCTTTATTATAGTCCATGGGTAAAGCAATTTGGGGTACCTGGGCTAAGACCAGACTGGTCAATTCATACTAAAAAAGTCGGGGGGCACCTGGGTGGCTCAGTGGGTTAAGCCTCTGCCTTCAGCTCAGGTCATGATCTCAGGGTCCTGGGATCGAGCCTCACATCGGGCTCTCTGCTCAGCAGGGAGCCTGCTTTCCTCCTCTCTCTCTGCCTGCCTCTCTGCCTACTTGTGATCTCTGTCTGTCAAATAAATAAATAAATAAAATCTTAAAAAAAAAAAAAAAAAGTCGGGTTTTGGTAAGCCCCATAGGGGTCTTATCTAAGAGGCCCATTAGAGGTTGACCTTGGGAGACAAGGGAAATTATTGACCACAAGAGCTTTTTGGAAGTCAGATTAGGGACTTATTTACACTTGACTTTGTGGGCATCTAAAGCAGGCATTTGCCTGAAGGATTAGTGTCAGTTTAAGGTAGCTGCAGTCCACTTGGCCAAACAAAATGGGTGCTAAGACACCAATACTATGGAGTAGCTGAGCTAACCTCTTGCCATAAAGCTAACTTAAAACCCCTGCCTCAACTTCCAAGAACTATTACCAGAAATTGTCTTCTGGGGATGCCTGAGTGGCTCATTTGTTAAACATCTGCCTTCGGTGGGGGTCATCATCCCAAGGTTCTGGGATCAAGCCCTGCATTGGGCTCCCCACTCAGTGGGAAGCATGCTTCTCCCTCTCCCACTCCCCCTGCTTGTGTTCTCTTTCTTGCTATGTTTCTCTCTGGCAAATACATAAATAAAATCTTAAAAAAAAGTTACCTCCTGAATTTATATAAAGTTGTGACAAAGACTTTCAGATAATACCATTTTAACTCATGTACCTTATGCTAGTGATAAGATGCCTTCTTTGACATAGATGTTATGACAAAAGAAGTATAATATCAACCATTAAAAAGAAAGTCAAAACATTTATTATATTTATTTTCAGATTACCAACTAGTGTGTGAAAGACATATCCAAACATGTCTGTGAACTACACACAATCATCAATTTCCACCCTTGGGGAAAGGAACTAAAGTAGAATCAAAGTAGATTAAAGTGATACTAATTGCTGTAATGAACAAACCCAAAGAAGTATCATGACTCAGACATGATATGGTTATTTCTGATTCATGGAAATTCCAGATTGGCAATTGACTCTTCTAAGGCATGATTTAGGAACTCAGTTTTATTCTATAACATGATCTCACCATATTCAGGGTGTCTTTAAACATCATAAGTTTTACTGCATCAAGATGGTAGGAAGGAAAAGAGAGGGTCAGTAAGCACATTCGCCCTTAACAACATCTGTCTAAATTGTGTCACACAGCACTTTTGCTCATGATCTAACACTATGTCATGGACTAACTCTGTAGGAAGAGGTCTTCCAACTGTATACAAAAAACAATTCATCAATTCATGATGAGTCATAGACTTAAATGTAAAGTAAAAGGACAAAATGCTACACAAAAAGATAGGAGACTATTTTTGTGGTGACATATACAAGAAATTTTGAAATGGGTCACAGAAAGAAATAAGCATAAAAAACTGATTAGCTAGGCTTCATTAAAAGTAATAGTTCTGCTCATTAAAATACATTATCAAAAATGAATATGTAAAGCACAGTCTGGTAGAAAATAATTCTAACATACATCTGAGCAAGTACTGGTATCCACGACATATAGAGATCTTCCACAACTTAATTTTTAAAAATTGGAAAAACATAAAGTAAATATGTGAATAGACACTTCAGAAATGCAGAGCTAACAAGAATTTGGAAAAAGAAAATCTCAACATGAACAGTCCTTAGAGTGTTGTAATTTAAAACCAGTGAGATTCAACCACATGCCCACAAAAATGACTGAAATCTAAAATTAAAAAAGACTTGTAATACCTAGTGTCCCCAAGGATTCAGAGCAATCTGAACTCTCAGATACATTTTGTGGGGATATAAAATGGATCATACTTTTGGGAAAAATAAATGAGTTTCTTATAAAACTAAACATGCATCATCCTATGACCTAATGTAATACTGTGATTAGTAGTTAGAAATATATATTTGGTTTTTGCGTCCATTCCTGGTACAAAGGTCCTAACGCCCTGGGAATTTCCTAAGTGATAAGAGTGATTAATGTGTCTTGATATTCATAACAAACTCCTGTCAACCTGAGTTTATGTTACGAGGTGACTTTTGGAGAATCCCTAAGGATGAAGGCTGTTGCCAGGCGAACAAACCCTGTGATTGGAGTGTTGGAATTTTCTGCAACATCCCCAGGTCTCTGGGAAGAGGAGAGGGGCTGGATATTGAGTTAATCACTAATGGCCAACGATTTAATCAATCATATGTACATGATGATGTGTACAAAAAATCCTAACTGAAGGCATTCAGAGAAATTCCAGAGGTGCTGGGAAAGTGATACACACAGAGATAACATGGAAGCTTCTTGCCTCTTCTCACAGGTCTTGCCCTATGCATCTTTTCCATGCAGCTGTTCCCAAATTGTGATATTTTCTTATAATAAAATAGTTATCTGGTAAGTAAGTTGTTTTTCCTAGCACTGAGAGCTGTTCTAGTCTTTATTTAACCTGAGGACAGAGTCATGAGAATGCATTGTCAGATAGTTGGGACAACATGTGATAACCAGATTGGCATCTGAGACTGGTTGGGGGGGCAGATAAAATCTTGTAAGACTGAGTCCTTAACTCATGGGATCTGATACAAACTCCAAGTAGAGAGTGTGAAAAACAAATTGAATTGCAGGACACCCAATTTGTATTCAGACAGTTAAAGAATTGCTTAATACAAGGGAAAAAACCCCACACACCTGGTGTCAGAAGTGTTGGTGTGACTAAGAATAGGAGATAAGAAACAGTTTTTCCTTCAGTTAGTGTAGAAAAGGAAACATTTTTTTCCTTTAACTCAACAGTTACACTTCTAGGTTTTCACCCTAGAGAAATGAAAATATGTATATAGAAAAGCTTAATGCATAAATGTCTGTAGCAATTTTACTTATGTTTTCCAGAAACTAGAGGGAGCCCAGATAACCCTTAATAGAGAAGTGAATATACAAAGAGTGGTCTATTCATAAAATTGAATAATACTCAGGAATACAAAGGAATGAAATAATGATATGTACAAAACCATGGACAACTCTTTGAAACATAATATTGAATGAAAGAATCTTATCACAATGACTATATATTATATGATTCAAAAGATAAGACTTTCTAAAATCAGCAAAATTAACCAATGCTAAAAAATATTGAAATGGTACTTGCCTCTGGGGAATAAGAGGGAGACTGTGTAGGAAGGAGCATGAGGTGAATTTCTAATTGTTAGTAATATTTTATATCTTAATAAGGACTTGAGATTATATAAGAGAATGTGTTTGACAAATTCAGTGAAATTGTGCCTTTCATTTTTTGTAAGTTTTACATCAAAAGAAAGAACCTAAACTCTCATGAATATCAGTTAATGATGTTAATGTAAGTAGTGAGGGTGGAGCTTACTGATACTTTGATATTTATAAGTCATAAGGTAGGACCACCTGGGTGGCTTATTTGAATGTCTATCTTTGGCTCAGGTTGTGATCTTGGTGTCCTGGGATTAGGTCCTTCGTGGAGCTCCTTGTTCAGTGGGGAATCTGCTTTTCCCTTTCCCTTGGCCCCTCCCTTCTCCTGTTCCTGTGCAAATAAATAAATAAAAATTTTTAAAAAATAAATTATAAGGTAAATTGATGGAAGGATAAGGAGATAGATTAATATGTGATAAAGCAAATAATAGGGTGATGAATATATATACAATGTATTCACTATAAAATTCTTAATTCTATATTCCAGGCTATATGTTGGAAAATTTCTGTAATTAAATCTTAAAGACAATTTGGATTGTTTGGATTGACAAATGGCCACATAGTTGTTTGTTTAAACAAATATTCTTAGTTGAAACCCCAGGTTTGCACAAATTTAAAATCTTGAATCTAGTTATATCTTTAGACTCACTTTAGTTAAGTAAAATGGGTTATAAAAAATAAAAATTTAAGTAGGTGTTTTATACTTTAGTCTTTTTCTGTTTCTTTTATTCTTTCAAAAATAATTATTTATTTTTTTACATTTATGTACAGAAAATATATCCTTATAATCAATTCCTGTTTCAGACTATATTTGACTCACTCTAAGGTATACTATTTGTGTTGCGTGGTTGACAAATTTTGGGCTATTTTAAGTGGAAAGAGACAACATAGGTACAATGATGCTCCTATACACTTGAAGTTTTAGTATACTCATTGGTCCTTAATTATAGAATTCTGAAAATGAATTTCTATGCAGTTAGTATAATTGTAGTACATTTCAATAGTGGATGTTTGCTTGAATAAAACTATGTGTTTTATCAAATGAGTATCTGTCATCTATCTACTAACAGATGGAATAATGGATCAAGTCAGCCATACACTTCCAAGCTCAGAAACATGAGTTGGTTTGTGAAAGACTTATGTGGTAAGGAGTATCCCCTTGAGGGAAGTCCCATTGTTTTTATATTATCAAAAATGAAGTTTGCAGTATACCAGAGTAATTAATCATGAAAAGGTGAACTAAAATCAGTCTACAAGGAAAAAATTCTTTTTTTAAATTTTTTAAAATATTTTATTCATGTCTTCTGTCCATTTTTTGACATGATTATCTATTTTTTGAGTGTTGAGTTTGAGGAGTTCTTCATAGATCTTGGATATCAGCCCTTTGTTTGTAGTGGCATTTGCAAGTATCTTCTCCCATTCCGTGGATTGCCTCTATTTTGTTGGCTGTTTCCTTTGCTGTGAAGAAGCTTTTGATCTTGATGAAGTCCCAAAAGTTCATTTTCACTTTTGTTTCCTTTGCCTTTGGAGACATGTCTTGAAAGAAGTTGCTGTGGCCGATGTCAAAGAGGTTATTGCCTATGTTCTCCTCTAGGATTTTGATAGATTCCAGCCTCATGTTGAGGTCTTTTATCCATTTCAAATTTATCTTTGTGTATGGTGTAAGAGAATGGTCGAGTTTCATTCCTATATACATAGCTGTCCATTTTCCCCAGTACCATTTACTAAAGAGACTGTCTTTTTCCCACTGGATATTTTTTTCCTGTTTTGTCAAAGATTATTTGGCCATAGAGTTGCAGGTCCATATTTTGAATTTCTACTCTGTTTCCCTGGTCTATGTGTGTTTTTGTGCCAGTACCATGCTATCTTGGTGATCACAGCTTTGTACTAAAGCTTGAAATCAGGAAATGTGATGCCTCCAGTTTATTTTTCTTTTTCAACATTTCCTTAGCAATTCAGGGTCTTTTCTGGTTCCATACAAATTTTAGGATTGTTCCAGCACTTTGAGAAATGCTGGTGGAATTTTGATTGGGATGGCATTGAAAGTATAGATTGCTCTGGGCAATATAGACATTTTATATGATTTTTTTTAAAGATTATTTATTTATTTATTTGACAGACAGAGATCACAAGTAGGCAGAGAGGCAGGCAGAGAGGGAGGGGGAGGCAGGCTTCCCGCTAAGCAGAGATCTCAATGCGGGGCTCGATCCCAGGACCCTGGGATCATGACCCGAGCTGAAGGCAGAGGCTTAACCCACTGAGCCACCCAGGTGCCACAATATAGACATTTTAACAATGTTTATTCTTCCAATCCATGAGGGTTTGGAAGGGAGGGAGTGGGGGGATAGATGAGCCTTTAAGGGGGACACATATTGCATGGAACACTGGGTGTGGTGCATAAACAATGAATCTTAGATGCTTTTCCATCTTTTTGTGTCTTCTTCAATATCTTTCATGAGTGTTCTGTAGTTCCTTAAGTACAGATCCTTTACCTATTTTGTGAAGTTTATTCCCAAGGTATATTACACTTCTTGACTCTATAGTAAATGGAATCAATCTCTAATTTCCCTTTCTATATTTTCATTGTTAATATATAAGAAAGCCACTGATTTCTGTACATTGATTTTGTACCCTGCCACATTACTGAATTGCTATATGAGTTCTAGTAGTTTAGGGGTGGAGTCTTTTGGGTTTTCCATATAAAGTATCATATCATCAGCAAAGAGAGAGACAAACAAATGGCTAACAGACACATGAAAAAAATGTTCATCATCATTAGCCATCAGAGATTGAAATCAAAACCAGATTGAGATGTCACCTTATACCAGTTAGAATGACCAAAATTAACAAGACAAGAAACAACAAGTGTTGGAGAGGATGTGGAGAAAGGGGAACCCTCTTACCCTATTGGTGGGAATGTAATTTGGTGTAGTCACTTTGGAAAACAGTGTGGAGATTCCTCAAAAAATTAAAAAATAGAGCTATCCTATGACCCTGCAATTGCACTATTGGTTATTAGCCCCAAAGATACAGATGGAGTGAAAAGAAGGGCCATATGTACCCTAATGTTCATAGCAGCAATGACCACAATTGCCAAACTGTGAAAAGAGCCAAGATGCCCTTCAACAGATGAATGGATAAAGAAGACATGGTCCAACCTCTTCGACCTCAGCCACAGCAACCTCTTCCTAGGAACATCGCCAAAGGCAAGGGAAGCAAGGGCAAAAATGAACTATTGGGATTTCATCAAGATCAAAAGCTTTTGCACAGCAAAGGAAACAGTTAACAAAATCAAAAGACAACTCACAGAATGGGAGAAGATATTTGCAAACGACATATCAGATAAAGGGCTAATGTCCAAAATATAAAGAACTTAGCAAACTCAACACCCAAAGAGCAAATAATCCAATCAAGAAATGGGCAGAAAACATGAACAGACCTTTCTGCAAAGAAGACATCCAGACGGCCAACAGACACATGAAAAAGTGCTCCATATCACTCAGCATCAGGGAAATACAAATCAAAACCACAATGAGATATCACCTCACACCAGTCAGAATGGCTAAAATCAACAAGTCAGGAAATGACAGATGCTGGCGAGGATGTGGAGAAAGGGGAACACCCCTACACTTTTGGGAATGCAAGCTGGTGCAACCACTCTGGAAAACAGCATGGAGGTTCCTCAAAATGTTGAAAATAGAACTGCCCTTTGATCCAGCAATTGCACTACTGGGTATTTACCCTAAAGATACAAACGTGGTGATCCAAAGGGGCACGTGCACCTGAATGTTTATAGCAGCAATATCCACAATAGCCAAACTATGGAAAGAACCTAGATGTCCATCACAGATGAATGGATCAAGAAGATGTGGTATATATACACAATGGAATACTATGCAGCCATCAAAAGAAATGAAATCTTGCCATTTGCGACAACATGGATGGAACTAGAGTGTATCATGCTTAACGAAATAAGTCAAGCAGAGAAAGACAACTATCATATGATCTCCCTGATATGAGGAAGTGGTGATGCAACATGGGGGCTTAAGTGGGTAGGAGAAGAATAAATGAAACAAGATGGGATTGGGAGGGAGACAAACCATAAGTGACTCTTAATCTCACAAAACAAACTGAGGGTTGCTGGCGGGAGGGGGGTTGGGAGAAGGGGGGTGGGGTTATGGACATTGGGGAGGTTATGTGCTTTGGTGAGTGTTGTGAAGTATGTAAACCTGGCGATTCACAGACCTGTACCCCTGGGGATAAAAATATATGTTTATAAAAAATAAAAAAAAAAAAAAAAGAAGACATGGTCCGTATCTACAATGGAATATTACACCTCCATCAGAGAGGATGAATACCCAACTTTTGTTTCAACATGGATGGTACTGGAGAAGATTATGCTGAGTGAAATAAGTCAAGCAGAGAAAGTCAATTATCATGTGGTTTCACTTGCTTATGGAGCATAAGGAATAACATGGAGAACATTAGGAGAAGGAAAGGAAAAGTGAATTTGGGGAAATCAACAGGGGAGATGAACCATGAGAGACTGTGGAGTCTTGGAAATAAACTCCCTCCCTTGGAAGGGAGGGAGTGGGGGGGATAGGTGAGCCTTTAAGGAGGAAACATATTGCATGGAACACTGGGTGTGGTGCATAAACAATTAATCTTAGAACATTGAAAAAGTAAAATATAATTTTAAAATATTAACATACAATGGATTATTAGCTTCCAGGGTACAAGTCTGTGAATCACCAGCCTTATACAATTCACGACACTCACCATAGCATAGCACATATCCTCCCCAATGTCCATAACCTAGCCACCCTCCCCCACACCTAGCAACCCTGTTTGTTTCCTGAGTTGAGTCTCTTATGGTTTGTCTCTCTCCCCAGTCCCATCTTGTTTCTTTTTTTTACCCTCCCTGCCCCCCATGACCCCCCATCCTGCCTCTCAAATTTCTCATCAGAGAGATCATACAATAATTATCTTTGACTGACTTGTTTTGATTAGCATAATACCCTCCATCCATGTTGTTGCAAATGGCAAGATTTCAGTGTTTTTGATGGCTATATAATATTTATGAAGAAATTTAAAAGACATCTTCCCATCATCATCAATATCTGTGATTAGTTTTAACACTGATAAATATCTTTTTGTTGTTGTTGTTAAAGCCAAAATAGAATACACAAAAAGATGAAATTACAGGGCATTAAGTGCAATTGATTATTGTGTGGGAGAACTGTGAACAGATTTCTTTGGTGGTAATTTCAAGTAAACTAAATTCTCATCTGGCAAGATAGTTTTATGTAATTTAGAGATATAGAATAAAGAATTTCTTAAATGTCTGGGGGTCCTACATTCAAAGATTCCACCCAAAATATATGATCACTTTTACAATATGTAAGTTTTAAAACAATCAATTCTGAAATGATTCTTAATGAAAAGATTTAATGCTTTATTTAATCTCCTTTGATAGAAGCAAAGGTAAGAATCCTCCAGATTGTTATTTATAGTTCATGCTCTTAAAAATATTGCTTTATGTCAAATGTTTTGTCCCTGGATCATAACATTAGGATAAAAGTCCTAATTGAAATTTCCATTATGAAGTCTTGTTTTAATTATCACTTACATGTCAGTGTGAAACAAAACACATGCACATACACATTTACTATAAAATATTAAATATTTTATATTATTATATTAAATATATATATTAAATATATATATATTAATATATATATTAAATATAAATATATATTATATTAAATATACTATTAAATATCCTGGCTATTTAATCATTTTTTGGTTGCTTTTATGAATATGAGAGATTTAGAAAAATCTGCATCTCATTCTAGGAGAATTTATTTTTGAAGAGACTTTTTTTTACTAATATTTTAAGGTCAAGAACTAATAATGGATACTTTATGAATAAGTAAAATTAATTAAGTATGTTAGGCGCCTGGGTGGCTCAGTGGGTTAAAGCCTCCGCCTTCGGCTCGGGTCATGATCCCAGGGTCCTGGGATCTAGCTCCGCGTCGGGCTCTCTGCTCGGCGGGGAGTCTGCTTCCTCCTCTCCCTCTGCCTGCTTCTCTGCCTACTTGTGATCTCTCTCTGTCAAATAAATAAATAAAATCTTTAAAAAAAAAAAAGAATAAAAATAGCAAATCTGATTCATTTTATGTGAATCAAAATTTAGAGAATCTGTGGTGTGCATCTTACAAAAGAAGGTTAGATTTAACATTGACAACTGTTGATTTGCCAGAAGAGTTTTATTTTCACTGGTTTCTTTTCAGTCTCACCTAAAAGTGTGTATTAGATGTTTTTCCTTCTTTAACTCCTTACTTTAGTGTTCTTACTCAATCTGCATATTAGAAATCACCCGAAAGGTTTTAAAAAAATATTGATGTCTTGTTCTCACCTCAGACCCATTACAACAAAATCTCTTTGGTAATGGGGTGTTGAAGCCTGGGCAGCGTTGTTTTTAATTTATGTGACTCTGATATGCATTTAGGATTGAGACATGTATGACCTTCCGGCTCAAACTATGGACTTTGGACTGATGCTCTCTCATCACCGACAGCTTGTTGGAAAAACAGAATCTCAGACTGCACTATAGGCTTATTGAATCAGAATTTGTATGTTAACAAGATCCCCAGGTGAAGGCATTTGCATAGCGAAATTTGAGGTATTAGAGTTCTAGGCCATTGCAAAGGCAGGTTTATCTATTTGATGTAATTAAGAACAGCAGAGCAAATGTATCTGTTCTTTAAATAAACATGGAGCATGTTGAGACAAGGTCATCCATATCTGATAAGGAAAAGGCACACACTATTATAGCTTCATCTCACAAGACAGTGGACTGTGGACTTTGGGAGACTGTCATGTAGTCTCACTGGGGCATTAAAAACTTGGAGCTTGCTTTGGCGGAAGCTAACAACCAGATGCCAGTACTGCACACCTTCATCCGCATACCTTTATCCTGTCAGGTGAGCCTCACTCAGCTCTCCTGAGGGAAAACCTCTTCCTCAGGGACAGCTGTAACAACCACAATGGGCACTGCTAGGTGATATTATCCCCCGTTCCTCTCATCTTTTTTCCATCTAGTGCTTCTTGCATATAGTTGTACTTATTTCCTTCTAGACTTTAGTCTTTTTAATCTTAAAATCATTTTATTTTCTCAAAATACCTAACTCTTAGAAGCAAAAGATGAGGCTTTCAAACTACTGTCTTTTTTATGAATTTGAAATATTACATAGAACCTCCAAAGCAGAATATTTTAGTTTCTTTCTCCATATAATCTTTCTAGAAGGTTTTAAATTATGAGAAAACAGATGTCTCAAGGTGAATACAGGAAAGAAGGCACAGAAATAACTTTGAGGGAAAGTTTGGTCAATCTAATATTTAACAATGAATGATGAGGGTAGCTCTGTGTAATTATGATTAGAATATTAGCTCTTAGATCTATAATTTTTTTTCTCATTTTGTGCTTTGATATAAAGAATCCTCATGTTTATTTCTAACTCTAAGGGGCTACCTTTTAAATAACATTTGTTGGTTCAGTACCTCCTGCAAGGGAAAGTAAAATGCAGTACAATTTGGATTTGATTATAAATAGTATACATTACTTACAAGTCTTTAAGCACTCAACACTTAAAAACAAAACTTGTGTCCCTCACATGATAATCCTTGATCTCCAAGAGGTAATTCTTAATAGGCTGATTCCATGTTCAAAATTTATTACAATGAATCAGAATTATGTCTTTTTTTTCAGTGGGATGACAACTATGTGGTATAACCATACATATAATAAAGTACAAGATTTGTCCAAATGTATCATATCCTCTTAGTATACATATGACCTAAATTAAATGAGATCCTGATCTTAGTCTTGTTCAGAGTACACAGATATTTAGTACCAGTATTATTTGATAATATTATTATTTTTGTTTTTTTGAAAAGAAAATTTATGTTAAGCTGTGTCTACATAAAGCACTATTATTAAAAATTTGATGCTTTATGTCTAAACACAAGCATATGCTCATACACAATTTGGTTTATATTAATAAACGGAATAAGTCAGGGATCATTTGTGATATAATGCTATTGAGTATATTAGTCAATAAGTAGATGGTATAATAAAGCCCCTACCTGTGGCCCCAAATCTATTGATATGGGTTAATTGGTACTCTTTTCATATACAGGCATGCAGGGATCTAAGTTTCCTCAATCTTTAGATGTCACTACACCACCTGGATGCCTAATATCCAACTTTGCCAAGACAGAAAACTAAATTCTATCAACTTTATAAAATTGAGAAATAAATGAATGGCCATGTTCTCATATGAAAGTAGTAAGCAGTATTCAGTGTTTCTGCCAAAGATATCAGAATAAAAATAACATGATTATATATGTATCTATACATGCTTGAGTTTATTTATATATGCATACAATTATATACACATGTATATATGTGCATGCATGTTTGTATATATGTACACATATGTATTACATTCATAAGCACTGTCATATATAATATATCAGTGTATGAGTATATATGCATAAGCAAGAGTGTATATGTGCATTATACATGAGTACATGAATATATACACTCACACACACACACTCATATATAATGTACTTAAGTAATGCTTAGATTCCATTTTTATAGCAACTCCTTCATTCCTTTAATTAACAATATATATTGGGGTGCCTGGGTGGCTCAGTGGGTTAAGCCTCTGCCTTCGGCTCAGGTCATGATCCCAGAGTCCTGGGATCGAGCCCCACATCGGACTCTCTGCTCAGCAGGGAGCCTGCTTCCCCCCCTCTCTCTCTCTGCCTGCTGCTCTGCCTACTTGTGATCTCTGTCTGTCAAATAAATAAACAATATATATTAATATTTATTATGGGCTGAGACCTAGTTGCTAACTACATATTCATGGAAAGAGTGATTTACTAATTGATGGATTATTTAACCATTTATTATGAGTGCAGCTGCAGGTTTATAAAGTTTAGATATATGTCTGTTCTTATTTGTGTTATAATAATTTATGTTAGACCATGTATGAGTGGACCACTAGATCCTTGTTTCTAGCATTCTATTTGTTTTCTCCATAAATGTTTCAGAGGAAATATTAGAAATACATATAAATAGACACTAAAGAACTACTGGAGTAATTCACCATACTCCTGCTTCAGCAACTTTATTTGAATCTTTTTTATATTTGTTGTTTACAACAACTCTGAATAAAATGTAAATTTTCCCACAGGTTCTTAAAATAGATGTGTTTAAAAAAATTCTCAGGAGGAACATATGAGTTGAATAACAAGAAGTTTTCTTTTTATAAGTCTCTTTAGCATATTTTTTCTTGGGGCAATTCAGGCAGACTAAACAATTTTGACACAAGTAAGAGCTGCTTAAATTGTAATTTTAAAAGAAGTCTTGAAATAGGTATGTCTCCTCTTGAGAAGAATTGATGTGCATGTAGTATGAAAACTCATTCCCAAAAGATAATTGGAGCATTTTTCTTTTATCTGTGAGTTGATTCTTAATAATCAGAAAATGTTCTAATTTTAAAGATGAGGGGGAATAAAAAGAAAAAATCCAAGGTAACTCAAAAGTTAATAGTGGAATGAAATAACCACAAATACAACTCTCAAAAAGTTTTTTTCTTTTAATAATATATCTTACAGTTGCTTCTAAAACTAGTTTAACAGAAAAAAAGGAAATGATTTCCATGTTTCTTCTATTAATTTTAAGCATTTTCTATGTGTGTATATATGTATGTACATATGTATGAATTTGGGTGGCTCAGTCCGTTAAGCCTCTTCCTTTGGTTCAGGTCATGATCTCAGGGTCCTGGGATCGAGCCCCACATTGGTCTCCCTGCTCAGTGGGGAGCCTGCTTCTCTCTCCCTCTTCCTGCTCCTCTGCCTACCTGTTCTTTATATCTCTGTGAAAAACAAATAAAAACCCTTATAAAAATAAAATATATCTTACTGTGGCTTCTGAAATTAGTTTAACAGGAAAAAGGAAATAGTTTTCATGTTTCTTCTATTTTAAGAAGTTTCTATGTGTGTATATATGTATGTACATATGTATAAATTTATATAATTCTTAATGTTTACTCAAAACAAACACATCAGATATGAATTCTGTAGCTGTACTTCAGATGTCATTAAATCTGTTTTATTACAATCTGAATATGATCCATTACATAATTACTCAAACAAGGTTTTGCAATTAAGGTTCTCACACATTTTCCCTTGACTAGAATTCAAGTTTATAATTCAATTTATAAAAATAATTTTTAAAAGACTAATAGTTTCTTACTGCTTCAAATAGATTATCTTATACTTCTGGGAGTCAGAAATCCAAAATGGTTATTACTGGGCTAAAATCAAGGTGTCTGCAGGGTTGTCTTTCTCCTGGAGACTCTAAGGAAGAACCCATTCCTGGTTTTCTGAAACTTTTGGAGGCTTCCTGTATCTCTTGGCTCACACTCCCTCCCATTTTCAAAGCAGAAGTGTCTAGTTGAGTCTCACCTCTCATCACCCTGACCTCTGGTGTCTTCACATCACCTTTCACTCTGACTCTCCATGTTCCTCCTCCACATTGAGGGGAACTTTCTCATTACAGTGGATACAAATGAATAATACAAAATAATTTCTTCATCTCATGATATTTGATGTAATCACATCTACCAAGTTCCTTTTACCATGTAAGGTAAGATACTCACAGTTCCAAGGACTGTCCTGTGAACATCTTTGTGGAGCCATTATTTTGCCCACCACAAAAAGGCATTTTTTTTTCTTTATAATTTCTGAGAACTTCTCACCACCCTGCCTTCTCCACTTTCACTTAATAACAGGTAATCATTATTAGCTATGCGGTGTGCATCCTCCCAGACCACTTTTTATATGAATATGTAGATACCTATGAATAAGTAGATACTTACATCATGGGATATTATTATTATTATTATATTATATGTTACTGAACTTGCATTTTCCCCTCAAATATATTTTATGAATTTTTTCAGAGTTTTTTTAACAGACCTACATAGGTTTACATATAAACAGGTTTTCAATTTGATGATTACTGCCAAATTGTTCATTACAAATGTTGCAATATTTAGACACCCACTTACTGAGTTGGGAGTATTCTGTTCTTTATGATTGTTTGTGAAGATTGGGCATTATGATTAATTATAATATTAGTCCAATTGGAAAAAATGTATCATTTACTTATTTTAATTTACATTTCCATGATTATTATTGAATCTAATCATCTCTTCATAGATATTGTGATTTAAAAAGTACTAAACTCTAGAAGGAAATGAGCCATGCTGTGTGTTGAAGAGACTTAACAGAAATTAATACCTGTTGTTTATTTTTTTTAAGATTTAGTTTATTTGACAAAGGAAAAGAGAAAGGGAGAGAAAGAGCACAAGTGTGGTGGAGCAGCAGACAAGGGAGAGGGAGAAGCAGGTTCCTCACTGAACAGGGAGCCCAATGTGGGACTTTGTCCCAGGACCCTGGAATCATGGCCTGAGCCAAAGGCAGAGGCTTCATTCAGCTGAACCACCCAGGGGCCCCTTAATACCTGTTCTTAAAATGTTTTCTATAATTATTTTGAATAAATTAATAAATCAGTGAAAGAGGTTAGAGTAAGGAAAGAAATAAGAATGTTAACACTAGATTATTTAGCAAATAGTGTTAAGGAAAGTGTCTGAAAAGAAACAAACAAGAATCTTAAAGCCTTACCTTTTATATAACTTCAGATTATAATATTAGGCATTATATAATAAAAAGGAGTCATTTTCCAAGGAGATTGAACAATTCTTATCGTGTATGTGCCTAACAATAGAGTTTCAAACGGCAAGGAAAAATAGAAAAATTCACTCATTGTTGGGAGTCCTCAGCACCCCTCTATTTTGTTTGTTTTAGTAGCTGACAGATCAGTAAGTTAAACTAAACTAAACATCATCAATCATCTGGATCTATTTATATTCATAGAATATTTCATATACATTCTTCTCAATGCCACTTGGAACATTCAATAGGTAGTTACACTGGTTTTCCCTGGAATTCCTATAAAAAAGAAAATACCATAAACTGGTAACATAAACAACATAAATACATTTTGTCAAAGATCTAGTGTCAGCTGGTGGAACACCTGGATGGCTCAATCGGAAGAGCATGCAACTCTTGATCTTGGGGTTGTGAGTTCAAACCCCATGTGAGGTACAGAGATTACTTAAATAAATAAAAATAGGGGAAAAAAGTGTCAGAAAGGTTTCTTCCTTCTGATATCTGTGAGGAAGACTCTGTTACATCCCAGTTTCCTAGCTTCTGGTGATACGCTGACAGTCTTTGACATTTCTTGATTTGGATGTGTCACCCTGATCTTTGCCTTTATCTTCACATTAACAACCTCTCTGTGTCCATGTCTATTTCCTCATTTTATGGGAGCACCAGCCATATTGTATCAGGTCCCACCCTAATGACTTCATCTCAACTTAATTTTATCTGTATCTATAATTTTATCTGTAACAACCCTATTTCTAAAATAAGGCAACATTCTTAAGTATCAGGGTAAGGATATTAACATAAGGATTTTAGGTGTACATGAGTCCACCTATTGACACAAGATAAACCACATCCTGAGCTATAAAACACACCATGATGTAAATAAGAGAATAGAAAATATTCTCTCAGAACATAACAAAATTAAAAATAAATAATAGAGAAATAGAGTATTCCCAAATACTTTGAGATTAAACAGCAAACTCCTAAACAGTAAATAGGTTAAAGAATAAGCCTCAAGAAAACTTAAAATATTTTGAGAATACAACTAATCAAAATGTGTGGGATGCAGCTAAAGGAAGTGCTTAGAAGAAGTTCATAGCATTCAATGTGCATGTTAGAAAAGAAAAACACAGAATCAATAGTTTAATCTTCCTCCTTAGAAAACTAGAAAAAGAAAACTAAATCTGAAGGAGGAAAAAGAAAAGATCATAAAAATTGGAGTAGAAACCAAAGAAATTTAAGATAGGAAATGTATAGAGAATCAATAAAACCAAAAGCTGATCCTTTTAAAAAATCGATAACATTAATAAATCACTAGCTTGGCTGACAAAGAAAAAAAGAGAGACGGTAAAAATAACTAATATCATAAATGAAAGAGGGGCCATCACAACTGATCCTATAGGTGCTAAAAGGGATATTATGAACAAGACTATGCTCACAAATTTGATAACATAGATGAAAAAGACCAAGTCCTTGAAAGGGTACAATCTAACAATTTCACAAACTTTCACAAAAGAAAAATATTCTGATATTCTGAGTAATATGTATTATGTATTAAATACATTGTATTTAATATGTATTTATTTAATATAATTATAAATATTATTATAATATATATTATATATATTATAAATATAAATAAATTATATAATTTAATATGTATTAATATGTAATATGTATTATGTATTAAATACATTGAACCAATGATTAATAACCTTCCAAAAAAGAAAACTCCAGGCCCTGGTTCACTGATGAACTCTGCCAAACATTTAAAGAAGAAAATAAGAAAATAAAGAAGAAAATAAAGAAAATATACCCTCAATCCTTGATATAAACTCTTAGCAAACTAGAGTTAACTCATCAACTTAATAAGTAATACCAACAAAAAACCTTAGATCTGACACTACACGTGATGACAAACTAGACACTCTCTTTTGGAAGAGTAAGACCAAAACTTAACGTCTGTATGTTAAGCAAACGTAAATGCCCCTGGTGATACTACTTTCACCCCATGTGTCTTAGTTTTCTGTCGTTGCAATAAGTACTTATCATAAACTTAGAAGTTGAAATAACACGAATTCATTATTGCATGTCTCTGTTCATCTGTAAGTCCCAAACCAAGCTAAATTAAAGGTGTCAGAAAGCAGGGCTGTTTGTTTTTGTTTTTGTTTTTTTAATTAGAAGCACCAGAGAAGGATATTTCCTTGCTCAATTGGGTTGCTGGTGGATTTCAGTCCCTTGCATTTGGTGTTATAAGAACCAAGGCCTCTGTTTTCTTAGTGGCTCTCAGCTGAAGGGCATTCCCAGCTTCTACAGGTTGATGCACTCCTTGGTGTATAGCTCCTTTTTTCCACCTTCAGAGACAGTGCTGTGAAGTTAACTATTGGCCAGGTTGCATGCCTTTGGCCCTTCCTTCTTCATCTGTCCTCACAACTCTCCCTGATCACAATCAGAGAAGATTCTCTACTTTTAGGGCCTCATGTGTTTAGATTGAGACCACCTGTATATTATGGGGGGATCTCCCATCTCAAATCAAAGTCTTTATCTTTATTCATATCTGCAAAGTCTCTTTTGCCATGGATGGTAACATATTAACAACTTCCAGGGATTAGGTTGTGAACTTCATTGGTGGGTTATTATTCTACTTTGGGATGATTAAAGATAGTGGGAAGAAGTTTTCATTAAAATGCTAGAAAATACATTTAATGGTTTGGGGTATAAGCAAAGTTAACTTAATTGACTGCTAAATCTATAAAAGTGAAACTCAGAATAAAGAAATACAACCTCACTGTATTCTCTGTTATCAAAATATCTGCAATGTTAAGACTAAAAGAGAACTTCCTGTTTAAAAAATAAGTCATTTGTTATGAATGTGTATGAATGATGTGAAAAGTTTTCATTTTAAACAAGGCTTCTTAACAAGTCACATGTTATAATAGACGCTCCATGAGGGCAATGACTTTCAATTTCTTGTTTATTG
The DNA here is from genome assembly GCF_020171115.1 of Neogale vison. Classification (NCBI taxonomy): domain Eukaryota; kingdom Metazoa; phylum Chordata; class Mammalia; order Carnivora; family Mustelidae; genus Neogale; species Neogale vison. The sequence goes on from NC_058093.1 coordinate 79,856,062, forward strand.
AAATACTTCCAGCACCTAGAACAGTACAAAAAACATAGTAAGTGCTCAAAAATATGTGTAGAATGAATGAAATAATGTATTGAGTGGAATTTAATTAATAATGGCTTAATAAAAATACTCAAATTTGATATAGAAAAAATGAAATTAATGTTACTAAGATAACTGACAACTATAAATAACTACTGTAATAAAAAGGCCTGGTACACAATATAGCAAAACTCCTTCTCTACCTTTTCACACAGATAGACTAACATTTGATATTTTGCTATCACTGTATCTTCAATTATGTCTTTTGTTGGTTTCATTTTCGAGTCTTGCTAATTCTGCTTTTCACTTATAAATTATTGTAAATATAGTATAATTCTCAGCCACTTAATTTAGGCTTTCTTTTCTTTCTTTTTTTTTTTTTAAGATTTTATTTATTTATTTGACAAATAGAGATTGAGCACAAGTAGGCAGAGCGGCAGACAGAGGGAGAGAGTGAAGCAGGCTCTCCACTGAGCAGGGAGTCTGATGCGGGGCCCATCCCAGGACCCTGGGATCATGACCTGAGCCGAAGGCAGACGCTTAACTGACTGAACAACCCAGGCATTCCAGTTCAGGCTTTCTTATATGCTTGTTTGCTTGTTTGTTTTTGGTTATGTTACAGTGTATAGTAATAAATATTTGATCCATAATCTCTAGCCAATGGTTTTCCATCTCCTGGCTTTTAAGATAAACATGCATTGCAATTCAAATATAAATAATTCATACCCTTATTTATAAAGCTGTTATATGCAAAATTTGCCAAATTTTATTTGTGCAATGTCTTGATTATCATGGTGAATTTCATTTTCTAAAGGAAAAATAGATTAAGAAGGGAAGGAAAGTTTTTAGTTCTTCTTAATTGGGTTCTGTTAGAGAAATTAGCATAGAACATTTGTTCTGCATGCAGTATTAGATTTCACATTTGAAGAAAAATATTAGTACCTTTTAAATAAAACCTTGATATAGTTTTTCAGAGGGCAACAGACAATATGGAAAAAATATCTATAAACACATTTCATTGAGAAACAATTTAACAGAAGATATTCTACCTGGAAAAAGAGATGTCTTTGAAAGAGCATAGTAACACTTTTATTCAAGTAGCAGAGAGACATTTTGTGTTAGAGGAATTGGACGTTTACTGTTCTCTTCATAGGTAGATCTGCAGTAAAATCAATGGGCAGGCATTACCCCAGGTGTGTTTTGGTCAAGGAAAGCAAAACTTTCTAACTTTCACTAAGTTCAGAAACTAAATCAAATATAATATATTGTAGTAAGTGCACTATTATAGGAAGAATTCAAGCAGAGCTAGCTACTAAGCCATAAGACATGAAAAGAAATGATGAATTCCAGGACACAAAAATATTTTATTCCAGGAAAGTTTGGAAGCAAACCAAAACAAAAATTCCATCATTTATTGCTAATAGTACATACTAATTTTAAAAAGTCATTAAATGGTAAAAATGAAAACATACATTTTATTCAATGAAATTACTTCAACATATAAAATATGAATTTATATGCAAGAGGATAGCATAATTTATAGATATATTATTTTTGTTTTGTTATGTGTACTCTTCTTTTCTAAAGAGCCATCCATGAAGTTTATGACTCCTAGCCCTTGGAGAGGTGTAAGGCCAAAAGCAGCAATTAATTGAATATCATCCTATCTTTTTATTTTTTAAGGTCCACATTGGTGGTCTCTTGTCAAAAGTGTTTTTTTTGATGGGTAGGGTCAGCAGAGTTGTATTTAGTTGCTTTTATTTAAAAAAAGTGAACAGTGTGGGGGCATGCACTTTCAAATTCATCTGTCTCCACTTGTGAGGGTTTTATACTTTGGTCTCCCACATACATAAAAAAAGTTATCTATTTGCCTTGTAAGATATTTGAATTGCTGATCCCTGAGGTTGAGGTAAGGATTAGGAAGTGAGAGAAAAGCAGAGAGAGACTATTTAATGGGAGGTGCTGATGTGCTGATTATATAAGTTGCTCTCTGTGGTCTCTGCTTTGTGCTGGCTTGTAATAAGGAAGTGATAGGAACTTTTCGTGTAGAGGGATGAAGATGGAGAAGGAGAGTCAAGAAACAGAAGGGGTTTAAAAGATCCAAGGGGGATGGTGCCTGACAGATTGACTCTCAGGCACTAGAACTGTCAGTCTAGGCAAAGGTTCCTATGGCAAAGGTTACTTGGACAATGATAAATATATCATACAGTGGCCATACAGAATTTAAGATTAGAGGTCCTTCCATTTTCTATATATCCTGTAAGTTGCCTGAAGGCACGGAAAAACAAAAGAATTACTCCTAATTAGGACTGAAATGAGTTGTTTTTACCAATGTAGAGAGTTACAAATATTTTGATTTAGAAAACTAAAATAATTTGTTCATATCTTATACATTCAATTTTCACAGTAATAGTACATATATATAAAATACATATATATTCATACATAGATATATAAAGAGAGGGAAAGGTCATTAATATACAAGTCCATTATATACATGCCTGCATATATATAAATATTCTTTTCTTTCTTTCTTTAAAGAAAATTTGGGGGCGCTTGTGTGGCTTAGTTGGTTAAGTGTCAGCCTTTGGTTCGGGTTATGATTTGAGGTCCTGGGATCCCCGCTTGGCAGAAAGCCTGCTTCCTTCTCTCCCACTCCCCCTGTTTGTATTCCCCCTCTCATTGTGTCTCTCTCTGTCAAATAAATAAAATCTTAAAAAAATAAAATTTGGTTCACATATTGTATCTCTATATATATAGATATACATATACATATAATATATGTATATACATATTATCTGTCTATCCATCTATCATAATATATATACATATATACATATAGAGCAATGATCACTTTTGAGAATGGGATTTGGGAATGGAAAAGTAGAAGGGAAGAACTGTTAATTTTTTAAAAAGATTTTATTTATTTATTTGACAGAGTGGGAGAACTAGAGAGAATATAAATGGTGGGGAGCAGCAGAGGGAGAAGCAAACTCCCCTGCTGAGCAGGGAGTCTGACATGGGGCTGGATCCCAGGACTCTGAGATCATGACCTAAGCCAAAGGCAGATGCTTAACCAATTGAGCCACCCAGAAGTCCAACATTTTAATTTTTATGATAGTCTTCTGTATTCTTTAAGACTTGCAATAAACACATAATACTTTGTTATAAACATTATTTTTTTTAAATTTCCATAAATAAAAGCTAATGACTTTGTTTATTCTCCTCCCCCTATCTTGACTGCTTCACAAGAACAGGTGTTGCTTTGTGTGTAATTTCTTCCTTGGTGCATCTTCAGAGTCCTTGGCATATGACAAGCACTGAATAAATTTTGAACGCCTGAATTACTAGATAGATAGGATCATACAGGGCAGAATTATTTCATTCATGTTTAATGAACATATGGTAATATGCTATCATTAAAAATACTGATAGCAATGCTTTTTTGATGTTGTCAATCTTTTAAAAAGAAGAGAAATATATAATATTTTAAAGTTCTTACCATAACGATGAAAATTAAAGAAAATTTTAGTTCCATCATTGACAGATTAATCTCCATTATCTAGACATTATGAGAAACAGAGCTTGATTGCTACCCGAAGGACCCTAGGCCAAATTGTCATGAAAAACCTAGTGTTGAGACTTTAGCATTAATGTCCAGCTAAAGTTATTCATACAGTGAGTGTACTTTTAGTGGGCTGAACTATCAATCAGCAACTGTAATAATTTAAAGTCCAACTCAATTTTGGCAAAGTTGTTTTCTAGTTCATCATTTCTAATATATTAGAAATCTCAAAAATCAAAATGTCCTGGGCCTCTTTTGACCCCTTAAAAACTCACATGGAAAACATCTTGAAAATACCAGATGCCCTGAGAAATGTGTGTTGTTTTTTTTTTCAAATCCTTGTTCTAGGAAGTTATTTATAATTTGTGACAAAATGGGACACTTAGTCTCTAGGTGTTAATTCCTGATGTGTATTATCATTTTCCCTATTTATCATATTTTATGTAAGAAGCACTAAATTAAGACTTCCAGCTCTAAATTTAATTACCTTTCTCTCTGTCTTTTTTTTTTTCTTTCTTGTTTTAGATATCACTGGGGATATTGACTGGGAAGAAAATAGATGAGAAGTCAAATCAAATTTAACTGGCTAGTTTACTGATGAAACTAGGCACTCTGCTGGGTGTCCTCCTATATGTGATTCCTTTAATGTTTTACTAAACATTGTTCTCTACATAAATTTGAAAAGCATTGGTTCAAATCTGGAAAAAGGTTAAGAGAAAACTGCTGAATATTTTGCTGATTTCCACATTTGTTATTTGTGTTAGGTCTACCAAAAGTAAGTCTGTAGTTATACTTTGATTTGTTTTTAAACCACAGAAGACAGAAACTTTGGCAAATAAATAGAGACAGATGACATTGCTTAATGTATCTTCAACTCTCTATTAAGATGATGCTAAATAATATCTGTGTATTACCAGCTCTCTTCTCAGGCTTGTATAGAAATTTGGAATTTTTTCCCAGATGAAAACTTCTGAACTCTAAATGCTGAGATCTTTTTATAAATTATTTTTGCCTTATAAGGAACATGGAGAGGTATCTTCTTCCCTAGTCTATCTGGTGGTACGGGAATATCACAAAGTAGGTAGGATTTTTAATAAAGGTAGTTGTAGGCTCACAATTTTCAGACATGTTGGCATTCCTTACTTAAAAACAATGGTCTTAATTTAGTGCTTCCATAAAATCCTTTGAAAAGGGATTATTTATGTTATTTATTATTCATTATTTATGTTAGAGCACTTGGCCACCTTTGAGAACAGGGTCTTCCAATAATGATATGAAAAAATAACTTTATTTGATTAGGCAGTAGTAAAATCAGTTTGGTCAGTATGACTGTGACTGTGATCTTATTCAACAGAATTAGACAAGATTTGATTATTTTTTTGAATTACTGAATTATTTCAAATCTGAAAAAATTTCTCCAAAACATTAAAAAAAGGCCTGTTGCAGATGCTGACTGTGATCTAAACATCTTTTTCTAACAAAGAATAAAATAAAAAATGGTCGAAATATAGTGCCACGTAGACATCATTCGGAAGTGGAATTGCAGGCTTTGGACACAAGCAGAAGTTAGTAAAGGAAAGTATGCTTTCATCTCTGCTACCTCCTTAAGCAGAAGTTATTTATTCAATCAACATCTTTAAAATTAAAATAGTTAATTTTTCATTTATATAGGCAATACATTAGTGTCTGCCATTACTTGAGATACCATGTTGGCCTACTAGTCCTGCTAGTCCATTAGTCCATTTGTTACTAGGCATTTTTTTACTGATATTGACTGATAAAATTTCAAAGTACTATTGGCAAAAAAAGAAGAGATTGAATACATATTTTATTACACCTCTTTCAGTATGTTAGAAAAAGGGAAAATAGTTGCATAAGCCCACTGAAAACACAAGAATAAGAGTAAGATAGCTTCATAGAGAGGATGAGAGTTCTTTAAATTTCCAAACAATCAGGATAAAATTAGCCAAACTACTAAAACAATGGAAGATTCACTTGGACATTCTCTTTCATCATGGGATAATATGTAATATAGTAAGAGTGCATAGGTGAGCTCAGCAGAAGGAAATGAAATCCCCACATGCAAAAAGTGAACACTTAGGGTCAAGCAATGTAAAACCATAAGAAATTAAAACTATTTAAGTGCCCTGGGCAGGGTGGTGGAGGTATCAGGCATATTGTCTCTGTGGATTGGGATTTAGAATTTCAGTCCCTACCTGGATACTTTTATCGTGGTCTTTAGACTACATGAAATATACAGCATAATCAGGCCTCTGTATAAAGCTAATTCTCTGGAATGTTCATACTCTCCATTAAAAAACAAAACAAAACAAGCAGTCTATTTTAGTAGTTTAAAACTAGAATAGGGTATTTAAAATACAAAATCTGAGAGAAAACAATGTATTATAACCAAAATTTTGTAAATTATTTAATGTATGTATTGATAACTGTCTCTCTATATACATTAACACATTTTCCAGATATAATATAAATTAACAATAGAAAGATAGAAATAGAAACAATTTACAAGTGAAAACTACATTGCCTGCTAGTAATGTCTAAAGGAACATCCATCTTGGAACACTGTCACTAGTCCTACTGGTTCATGAGGCATGTGCCTCAATTTAGAGATGGAAATGACAAGTTATACCATTGAAATGTGTCAAATTGATCATAAAATGAGAATTTGAGAAGTGGAAAAACTTAAAGGTCAGTTAATTATACCTTCCTTCAAAGAAGGGAATATGTTCCATGATATCCATGACCAGTGTTCATCTACAGACAGCTAAGAGACTTGCAGTGACAGGAGCTAACCATGATGAGAGGCAGCCCATTCTTTCTTGGAGTTCTAATAGGTCCAAAGACACATCGCTTTGTTTTGAACTGAAATCTACCCTGAATAATTACCATCCACGGAAATTGTTTTTGTCATCTGAAGTGACACCGTTGACTCTGGTCCCTATTTCCCAAACATCAAATACTGGAACATCTGAATTCCTTAAGCCTTGCCTTGTATGACTGAAACATTTCATCCTTTCTCAATGTTTCCTCATATCACACTGTTTCAAGGCCTTTCACTCTCAAGGCCAATCATATGTTTGATAGGCTATAGCTTATAAGTATCATTCTTTAAAATGATGGCAAAGAAATATAAATGAGACATTTCACATTTAATTGGGCCACCATAAAGTACTGTGGAGCTAATGACTATTTAGGGCTGAAATTATTTTTCTGTTAATTAATTAATCCTGGTTTTTATTAAGTGAGATGTTTTCCTACAAACATACTAGATTTTCAAAATACATAGAGCTTAATCATTTGCTGTTTTTAGTTTTGTTTCCTATTAACAGTTGTTAAATATTCTACATTCTTTAACTTTGTAGTTGCTTCTTCTTTTTTTTTTTTTTTTCTTTTTCAATTTATTTATTTTCAGAAAAACAGTATTCATTATTTTTCCATGGATTGCTTCTTTGAATATAACTAAAGAACTTTTATATTTGGCATTACTAATCTCAAATAGTATATTTGTTACATGGATCTAGCTTAACAATAGTATTAAAGGATTCATCCTTTAGAATCCTGATTTTGCTAACTCGTGCAATAGCATTCCTCTTTCTTACCATTGTAAATGATTCAACATTTAATTAAGGATGCCTTCTAAAAAATGTGTTTCTAGCTCATATTTACTTGGTATGATCTGACACAATCATCGCTGGTTTTATTTTATTTTTGTTAATGATTTTATTAATTTGTCAGAAAGAGAGAGGACAAGCAGAGGAAGCAGCAGGGAGAGAGGCAGAGGGAGAAAGAGACCCCCTGCTGAGAGACTCCATCTCAGGGTGTGGGACTCCATCCCAGGATGCTGGGATCATTAACCTGAACCAAAGGCAGATGCTTAACCAATTGAACGACCCAGGTATCCCCAACCCTGGTTTTAAAATACATCTGCTCTGATCAGTGTTTGTGTCATTTTTATTATCAAATAATTTTTTAGTTTCATTTCTGTTCCATACAAAAAATTAATTCAAAAATTTAAATTCAATTGGATGATACTAAGGAAAGAGTTCAGTAATGTATTTCTAACAAATATGTATAGAAACAACATTCTTTGATAGTCATTTTTTAAAAGATTTTATTTATTTATTTGACACAGATAGTCATATTTTTTTAGTTATATCAGCATCTATGTTAAGTTTCTCATGCACACCAGTCAATAGTGAAATGTTCTCTAAGACCTTGCTGAAGAGTGTGCTCAAACCCATTTTTCAGATCTAAATTCACCTAAAATTGATATTTAATAAATTTTAACATGACAGAAATTCTTGCTATGTCATACTTGGTTTATTTATACAAGTTCCATATAATTATTTTTCTTGTTTTCCAGAACCCATCACTTTAATGTACTCTAGAATTGTGTGAAAATGCATACTTGCATATATAAACATTTTTACACAAAAGATGAATGAGCAAAAAAAACACAAATAATACATGGAAATTACTCAAGTGTGGGGTTAGGATAATAGTAAATCTTTAATGACTAAACTGTTAATGTTCTAGTTAGTAGTAGCTTTGCCACGGTATTGAAATCTGTCATTGCTTTCTTTGTATTATCTTGATTGTAGGTCCTTACACAACAAAGTACTTTTTTTTTACTGATGCCATTAAACAAGGGTCATACCAATTAGCTTAAAAAAGTCATTCACAGAACATTTTATGACAATTTGACAACAGTGATATTTACCTGCATAGCACTTAAGCACAGCGAACACATCCTGTTAGATGCATTGCTTTACTAAACAGGCAAAAAAAGTAAACTCCTTTTGGAACACAGCATTTCAGAAGTGCTTGTTGGCATTAGTTAACACAGATATTTACCTAATTGTTATAGGGTCTATAGGATGACTTGAAACTAGGTTTGTACCGTAGCTTTAGCTACATAGTTACCACATTCACAATTCAGTTCTTGGCCTATAGAATCTGTCAAATAATCGGTGAATGTTATAAACTCCTGAGATTCCAAATTGCCTAGGAAAAGTTCCTTCCTATTTTCACTATGACAAAAACCTCAAAAGTTCTTTTTCCATACTACAGTGGGGGAAGGACTTCTCATTTTTGTTTCTATATATGGTTTATGATATTCTCACATATGGGTGTGCATTTTTTTGTAGAGAAGATTTTATTGTTTGAAATATTTAGCCCTGAGGTATAAAAATCAAGAAGCAGGGAAAGGGCATATTCAGTGGAATATACTTTTTCTCTTCAGAGCCTCAGATTTCCTTCCGTATTTTTTATTATATATCACATATACACAAAAAGAAAACATGGATTAAAGACCTGACTAGGAGAGCTAGAACTATAAAATTCTTAGAAAAATATGGGTATAGATTTTCATGGCAGTGGGTTTGGCAATAATTTTTTAGTTGTGACATCAAAAGTACAAGCAATGAAAGAGAAAGTAGATAAACTGGATTTCATAAAAATTAAAAAGTTTTGTTCTTCAAAACTGACTATCAAAAAATGTGAGAAGACAACCCATAATAGAGAAGAAAGCATTTATATATTATATATCTGATAAAGGTTTGGATGGAGAATATATAAAGAATAATAAAAAGACAAGCCAACTGAAAATGGGCAAAAAGTTTGAATAGACATTTCTCAAATACAATACATAAAAATGGTCAGTAAGCACATGGAAAGATACTCAACCTCCTTAGTTATTAGGAAAATTCAAATCAAAACCACAATGAAATACTACTTCAGACTTAACTAGCATATATGTGATTTAAAAAATAACAAGGGTTATGCAGGGAAACTAGAACCTTCCTACACTGCAGGTAGGAATGTAAAATAGTGCCACCACTCTAAATATAATTTGGCAACTTTTTAATAAGTTACACAAAAATGTACAATAGGGCCCAGAGATAATTCTAGGTATCTACCCAAATAAACTGTCAACATATCTCTGCATAAAGATTTATACACAATGTCTGTAACAACATTTATTCAAAATAGTCAAAAATGTACTTGTATATGGACAGAAAAAAAATTACACTGTAGACCACGTATTTTATAATTTTATTTACAGAAAAAAATCCAGAAAAATGAAAATATTTTAGCAACAAAAAAATAGATTTGACAATAGTGGATGCCCAGGGCTGGGACTGTAAATGGGGATTGGCAGAGTAGGCATTAGAGATCTTTTTGAAATGATGAAATTATTTAAAACTGGATTGTGATGATGGTTGTATAACTTGTTAACTAAAAATCTTGAATTATACCCTTAAAATGGGAACTTTATGCTATATAAATAATACATTAATAAAGTTGTTCAAAAAAACCTCACATCTTTAAGCATATCAAGAGCTTCCTCAATGAGAAAAAAATTTTTCTTAGTGAGTAAAAATATGAATGTCCCCCTGGAAAATATGGCAGTCAGAAAGGAATAAATATGTAGCTGATATGCATATGCAGATATATTCAATTTCAGTTGTTAAGCAAATTAAAAGACACTACTTATTCCATTTTATTTTATTGTATTTATTCTACTTTATTTTAATTTGCATTTGCTATTTGGTCAATAAATATAAAATTAGATATTTATAAGACCATAAAGATTAAGCTCTAACACAGGACATACTTTTTCTGTAGAAGAAAATAGTAAATAATTTAGAATATATTAAACATAATAGATAAATATATAAATAAATATTACATACACACACACACACACACACACACACACACACACACTCACACACACATACAGAGTCTTTGTCATAACTACTGTGAAAGGAGCCAGAAACCCAGAAACAATAGGTAAACCGATGAGTGTTGCTGTGTTCCAAAATAACTTTAATTACAAGTGGTGGCTGACCACATATGGCCCAGAAATCATAGTCTACTGACACTGTCACAAAAGAAACATATGCAGCTTTAAATTGTTAGGTCCTTTCTGAAGACAAATTAGTCAAGTACCAAAAAATTTATTTGCTTCTTTTACATACTTAAATTCTACTTTTAAGTTTTTCTCTCAAGGGAAAAAAAATCAGAGCAAATAATTATAATATATCTATATAATTATAATTATGTATGTATAATTAATTTGTGTTGATTACATAAATGTATAGAGTGAAATTCTATACATTTAAATATATATTTATACAAATCAATACTTACTGGCTTGGAAATAGAGTCAACATATATTAAAAGAAAAAAATACTACTTCATGGATTGTAATGATTCTGTTTTGTGAAATTGTATGTGTACATAGCTATGCATTATTGTATACCTGAACTTTCATCAGAGCAAATCTAGAAATACATGCTTTGAATTTTTAACAGAATTCTTATTTGTTGGTATGATTTCTAATAATTAAATGTTTTAAAGATTGCATTTCTTATATTACTTATTTTTCTACAGTGTATCTATAAAGCAATGCTTAAAAGGAAGTATTAAAAATCTGTATTGGCACATTTTCTTTAATAATTAAAAACATAAAATCTGTTCTTAATATACTAATTTGAAGTTTCTAGTTAATTAAACTTTTATGAATACTCACTACATCTTTACAAGAAAGTACTTATCAACTACATTAAATAAAGAGCATAGCACATTACTTCAAAATCAGTTAATTAAATATTCAAATCCATGTCTGAAGTTGAAATATGACTGATTAGAGACAATCAATTTTTAAAGCCTTTTGAAAAATCCTAATGGTTGATTCTTTGTAAAATTGACCTGGATCACTAAGTTATGCACTTTTAATTATAGCAACAAACATATTCTGCTACGTATTATTTTGTACAATCATTCATTAATTTCCCCTACTATCTTTCAAATGTCATTTGAACTGCTACATAAGCTTCAGAGTCTAAATCATTTTAATTGCTAAATTTCCTTCTCAGGACTACTTAAAAATAAAAAGGCAATTCAGGCAATTAATCTGCCAGTGAAAAAACAACATAGATAAAAGCCTTGATTAGCTAGAAGCCACCTTATCAGACACTTCAGTTAACTGCAATTTTGGGAACACATCAACTTAAGGAGAAAAAGAAAGGGCAAATTTTAGATTTAGAAACAAAGTAAAGAAAATCTCCCAAAACAAAGCTTTAGAAAAATAATCTGCTTCTTTGCCCTTAAAAGCATAGCTTATCATTTAAACGCTTTTAATTCCTTTTCCCAAGACAGAGGAAGATTTGACCTTAAACTGTCCTTCCACTTCTAATTTAAGTTATATTTCCATCTCTTAATTTTGATGCTTTGCCATTCCATGATTGAACTTTCATTCATGCCACGTATAACATAGCATTATTCCTTATTTTCTACTTTTTCAATTGTCAACCTAAATAAAGAGATAAACTAAGGCAAATTTGAATGACCAGAAATTGAGTTTATTTGGGAGTAATGGAGAAATTACAATTGGAGAAACAAATGGCACAGCAAGTTATAGATGAGCCTGTTGGGAAATTGGGTGGGAAATGTTTATCATGGGTAAGGAGGGCAAAGAGGGAGGAAGCCCAGCCAGATCCAAGCAGTAAGTTCATTGGCTTGAGAATGGGAAAGAATTCTTGGCCGTGCTCAGTGGTGAGGAGATAGGTCTTAAACTTCTGTAAATGAGACATCTACAGGAAATCAGTCTTTCAGTTAAGTTCCTTTCTTCTGAGGGCACCTGAGTGGGATTTTCTGTCTCTCATTCTCGGTGATATTTTAGATTAATGTCCTTTCACACACTTAAGTTCTTTAACCATATAACATACATTCATCTCTTACACCTTAAGAAAGTGTTCACTTCAAAAATCAAAGTTCTCAAACTATTCAACTGCACGTCTTCCCTACTACATTGCTCTGTGTTATTACTATTCTTTTCCCTGAAATCTGTCTTCTCCAACCATTAACCTAAAATCTTTCAAAGGTGCTATGTGACCTCTCAAAAGCCAAAGTCAATGCAAAAACATAGGTTCTTTATTAAGAAAAACTAAATTTCCCCAGCAATGTTTATACAAGCTCAAGCAAACTGTTTAACCTCTTTCAATCTTAGTTTCACATCTGTAAGAATTACTATAACTCTCATAGCTTTTTTATAGACAAGTTTGAAAAATTAAATGGGAAAAATGAATGTGACATAGCTACTGAACCATTTTACATTTTTATAGCAGGTATGGAATAAATAGTAAATATTGTTTTAAAATGTTTTAGGTTTATAAACACCAGTCAATGACTTTATCATCACTAAACACATACAACATTTTAACCCATTCTTCTCACCTATGCATTTTTTTAATAAATTTTTTTATTTTTTATAAACATATATTTTTCTCCCCAGGGGTACAGGTCTGTGAATCGCCAGGTTTACATACTTCACAACACTCACCAAAGCACATAACCTCCCCAATGTCCATAACCCCACCCCCCTTCTCCCAACCCCCCCTCCCCCCAGCAACCCACAGTTTGTTTTGTGAGATTAAGAGTCACTTATGGTTTGTCTCCCTCCCAATCCCATCTTGTTTCATTTATTCTTCTCCTACCCACTTAAGCCCCCATGTTGCATCACCACTTCCTCATATCAGGGAGATCATATGGCAGTTGTCTTTCTCTGACTGACTTATTTCGCTAAGCATGATACGCTCTAGTCCAATCCATGTTGTCGCAAATGGCAAGATTTCATTTCTTTTGATGGCTGTATAGTATTCCATTGTGTATATATACCACTTCTTCTTTATCCATTCATCTGTTGATGGACATCTAGGTTCTTTCCATAGTTTGGCTATTGTGGACATTGCTGCTATAAACATTCGGGTGCACATGCCCCTTTGGACCACCACATTTGTATCTTTAGGGTAAATACCCAGTAGTGCAATTGCTGGGTCATAGGGCAGTTCTATTTTCAACATTTTGGGGAACCTCCATGCTGTTTTCCAGAGTGGTTGCACCAGCTTGCATTCCCAACAGTGTAGGAGTGTTCCCCTTTCTCCGCATCCTCGCCAGCATCTGTCATTTCCTGACTTATTGATTTTAGCCATTCTGACTGGTGTGAGGTGATATCTCATTGTGGTTTTGATTTGTATTTCCCTGATGCCGAGTGATATGGAGCACTTTTTCATGTGTCTGTTGGCCGTCTGGATGTCTTCTTTGCAGAAATGTCTGTTCATGTCCTCTGCCCATTTCTTGATTGGATTGTTTGTTCTTTGGGTGTTGAGTTTGCTAAGTTCTTTATAGATTTTGGACACTAGTCCTTTATCTGATATGTCGTTTGCAAATATCTTCTCCCATTCTGTCAGTTGTCTTTTGATTTTGTAAACTGTTTACTTTGCTGTGCAAAAGCTTTTGATCTTGATGAAATCCCAATAGTTCATTTTTGCCCTTGTTTCCCTTGCCTTTGGCGATGTTCCTAGGAAGATGTTGCTGTGGCTGAGGTCAAAGAGGTTGCTGCCTGTGTTCTCCTCCAGGATTTTGATGGATTCCTTTCTCAAATTGAGGTCCTTCATCCATTTTGAGTCTATTTTCGTGTGTGATGTAAGGAAATGGTCCAATTTCATTTTTCTGCATGTGGCTGTCCAACTTTCCCAACATCATTTATTGAAGAGGCTGTCTTTTTTCCATTGGATATTCTTTCCTGCTTTGTCGAAGATTAGTTGACCATAGAGTGAGGGTCTATTTCTGGGCTCTCTATTCTGTTCCATTGATCTATGTGTCTGTTTTTGTGCCAGTACCATGTTGTCTTGATGATGACAGCTTTGTAATAGAGCTTGAAGTCCAGAATTGTGATGCCACCAACTTTAGCTTTCTTTTTCAATATTCCTTTGGCTATTCGAGGTCTTTTCTGATTCCATATAAATTTTAGGATTATTTGTTCCATTTCTTTGAAGAAGATGGATGGTACTTTGATAGGAATTGCATTAAATGTGTAGATTGCTTTAGGTAGCATAGACATTTTCACAATATTTATTCTTCCAATCCAGGAGCATGGAACATTTTTCCATTTCTTTGTGTCTTCCTCAATTTCTTTCATGAGTACTTTATAGTTTTCTGAGTATAGATTCTTAGCCTCTTTGGTTAGGTTTATTCCTAGGTATCTTATGGTTTGGGGTGCAATTGTAAATGGGATTGACTCCTTAATTTCTCTTTCTTCTGTCTTGTTGTTGGTGTAGAGAAATGCAACTGATTTCTGTGCATTGATTTTATATCCTGACACTTTACTGAATTCCTGGACAAGTTCTAGCAGTTTTGGAGTGGAGTCTTTTGGGTTTTCCACATATAGTATCATATCATCTGTGAAGGGTGATAATTTGACTTCTTCTTTGCCGATTTGGATGCCTTTTATTTCCTTTTGTTGTCTGATTGCTGAGGCTAGGACTTCTAGTACTATGTTGAATAGCAGTGGTGATAATGGACATCCCTGCCGTGTTCCTGACCTTAGCGGGAAAGCTTTCAGTTTTTCTCCATTGAGAATGATATTTGCGGTGGGTTTTTCATAGATGGCTTTGATGATATTGAGGTATGTGCCCTCTATCCCTACACTTTGAAGAGTTTTGATCAGGAAGGGATGCTGTACTTTGTCTAATGCTTTTTCAGCATCTATTGAGAGTATCATATGGTTCTTGTTCTTTCTTTTATTGATGTGTTGTATCACATTGACTGATTTGCGGATGTTGAACCAACCTTGCAGCCCTGGAAAAAATCCCACTTAGTCGTGGTGAATAATCCTTTTAATGTACTGTTGAATCCTACTGGCTAGTATTTTGGTGAGAATTTGCGCATCTGTGTTCATCAAGGATATTGGTCTATCGCTCTCTTTTTTGATGGGATCCTTGTATGATTTTGGGATCAAGGTGATGTTGGCCTCATAAAATGAGTTTGGAAGTTTTCCTTCCATTTCTATTTTTTGGAACAGTTTCAGGAGAATAGGAATTAGTTCTTTAAATGTTTGGTAGAATTCCCCCGGGAAGCCATCTGGCCCTGGGCTTTTGTTTGTTTGGAGATTTTTAATGACTGTTTCAATCTCCTTACTGGTTATGGGTCTGTTCAGGCTTTCTATTTTTTCCTGGTTCAGTTGTGGTAGTTTATATGTTTCTAGGAATGCATCCATTTCTTCCAAATTGTCAAATTTGTTGGCGTAGAGTTGCTCATAGTATGTTCTTATAATAATTTGTATTTATTTGGTGTTAGTTGTGATCTCTCCTCTTTCATTCATGATTTTATTTATTTGGGTCCTTTCTCTTTTCTTTTTGATAAGTCTGGCCAGGGGGTTAGCAATCTTATTAATTCTTTCAAAGAACCAGCTCCTAGTTTGGTTGATTTGTTCTATTGTTTTTTTGGTTTCTATTTCATTGATTTCTGCTCTGATCTTTATGATTTCTCTTCTCCTGCTGGGCATAAGGTTTCTTTCTTGTTCTTTCTCCAGCTCCTTTAGGTGTAGGGTTAGGTTGTGTACCTGAGACCTTTATTGTTTCTTGAGAAAGGCTTGTACTACTATATATTTTCTTCTCAGGACTGCCTTTGTTGTGTCCCACAGATTTTGAACTGTTGTGTTTTCATTATCATTTGTTTCCATGATTTTTTTTCAATTCTTCTTTAATTTCCTGGTTGACCCATTCATTCTTTAGAAGGATGCTGTTTAGTCTCCATGTATTTGGGTTCTTTCCAAACTTCCTCTTGTGGTTGAGTTCTAGCTTCAGAGCATTGTGGTCTGAAAATATGCAGGGAATGATCCCAATCTTTTGATACCATTTGAGTCCTGATTTAGGACGGAGGATGTGATCTATTCTGGAGAATGTTCCATGTGCACTAGAGAAGAATGTTATTCTGTTGCTTTGGGATGAAATGTTCTGAATATATCTGTGATGTCCATCTGGTCCAGTGTGTCGTTTAAGGCCTTTATTTCCTTGCTGATCTTTTGCTTGGATGATCTGTCCATTTCAGTGAGGGGAGTGTTAAAGTCCCCTACTATTATTGTATTATTGTTGATGTTTTTCTTTGATTTTGTTATTAATTGGTTTATATAGTTGGCTGTTCCCACGTTGGGGGCATAGATATTTAAAATTGTTAGATCTTCTTGTTGGACAGACCCTTTGAGTATGATATAGTGTCCTTCCTCATCTCTTATTATAGTCTTTGGCTTAAAATCTAATTGATCTGGTATAAGGATTGCCACTCCTGCTTTCTTCTGATGTCCATTAGCATGGTAAATTCTTTTCCACCCCCTCACTTTAAATCTGGGGGGTGTCATCGGGCTTAAAATGAGTTTCTTGGAGGCAACATATAGATGGGTTTTGTTTTTTTATCCATTCTGATACCCTGTGTCTTTTGATTGGGGCATTTAGCCCATTAACATTCAGGGTAACTATTGAGAGATATGAATTTAGTGCCATTGTACTGCCTGTAAGGTGACTGTTACTGTATATTGTCTCTGTTCCTTTCTTTCTTTCTTTTTTTTTTAAGATTTTATTTATTTATTTGACAGAGATCACAAGTAGGCAGAGAGGCAAGGCAGGCAGAGAGAGAGAGATCCCAGGACCCTGAGACCTGAGGCCCAGGACCCTGAGTCCCAGGACCTGAGCCAAAGGCAGCAGCTTAACTCATTGAGCCACCCAGGTGCCCCTGTCTCTGTTCCTTTCTGATCTACTACTTTTAGGGTCTCTCTTTGCTTAAAAGAACCCTTTCAATATTTCCTGTAGAGCTGGTTTGGTGTTTGCAAATTCTTTCAGTTTTTGTTTGTCCTGGAAGCTTTTAATCTCTCCTTCTATTTTCAATGATAGCCTAGCAGGATATAGTATTCTTGGCTGCATGTTTTTCTCGTTTCGTGCTCTGAAAATGTCATGCCAGCTCTTTCTGGCCTGCCAGGTCTCTGTGGATAAGTCAGCTGCCAATCTAATATTTTTACCATTGTATGTTACAGACTTCTTTTCCCGGGCTGCTTTCAGGATTTTCTCTTTGTCACTAAGACTTGTAAATTTTACTATTAGGTGATGGGGTGTGGGCCTATTCTTATTGATTTTGAGGGGCGTTCTCTGAACCTCCTGAATTTTGATGCTCGTTCCCTTTGCCATATTGGGGAAATTCTCCCCAATAATTCTCTCCAGTATACCTTCTGCTCCTCTCTCTCTTTTTTATTCTTCTGGAATCCCAATTATTCTAATGTTGTTTCGTCTTATGGTGTCACTTATCTCTCGAATTCTCCCCTCATGGTCCAGTAGCTCAGCTTCTTTATTCTCTGTCATTTGGTCTTCTAGATCACTAATTCTTTCTTCTGCCTCATTTATCCTAGCAGTGAGAGCGTCCATTTTTGATTGCACCTCATTAATAGCTTTTTTGATTTCAACTTGGTTAGATTTTAGTTCTTTTATTTCTCCAGAAAGGGCTTTTATATCTCTGGAGAGGATTTCTCTAATATCTTCCATGCCTTTTTCGAGACTGGCTAGAACCTTGAGAAATGTCATTCTGAACTCTAGATCTGACATATTACCAATGTCTGTATTGATTAGGTCCCTAGCCTTCGGTACTGCCTCTTGTTCTTTTTTTTGTGGTGAATTTTTCTGCCTTGTCATTTTGTCCAGATAAGAGTATATGAAGGAGCAAGTAAAATACTAAAAGGGTGGCAAAAACCCCAGGAAAATATGCTTTAACCAAATCAGAAGAGATCCCAAATCGTGAGGGGGGAGAAAGGGGATAAAAAGAGGTTCAAAAAAAAGAAAGGAAAAAAAAAAAGGAATTAAAAAAGGAAAACGAATAAAGAAAAGTATGAAAAAGAAAAAATATATATATTAGATAAACTAGTTAAAAAACGTTAAAAATGAACAGGGTAAAAGTTAAAAAAATTTTTTTTTAATTTTAAAAAAAATTTTTAAAAAATTAAAAAATTTAGCAAAAGAAGAGAAAAAAAATGAAAAAGAAAAAAATTACTTTAACTGCAAGACTAAAAAATCACAGGGAGAAAGCCATGAGTTCCGTGCTTTGCTTTCTCCTCCTCTGGAATTCTGCTGCTCTCCTTGGTATTGAAACCGCATTCCTCGGTAGGTGAACTTGGTCTTGGCTGGATTTCTTGTTGATCTTCTGGGGGAGGGGCCTGGTGTAGTGATTCTCAAGTGTCTTTGCCCCAGGCGGAATTGCACTGCCCTTACCAGGGGCCGGGTTGAGTAATCCGCTCGGGTTTGCTTTCAGGAGCTTTTGTTCCTTGAGCGCTTTCCGTAGAGTTCCGGAGGACGGGAATACAAATGGCAGCCTCCTGGTCTCCGGCCCGGAGGAGCGAGAGCCCGGGGCCCCACTCCTCAGTGTGCCCTCAGAGAACAGCGCCCAGTAACTCCCGTCTGCCTGACCTCCGGCCGCGCTCTGAGCTCACCGAGCCTGCGGCCGGTTCAAGGTAACCCCCGAACCGCGAGCTTACTGTCGGCTCTGTCTCTGCAGCCGGCTTTCTCGCTCCAATACCCGCAAGCTCTGCGACACTCAGACACCCCCGATCCTTCTGTGACCCTGCGGGACCTGAGGCCACGTTGACCCCGCGTGGGCTTCGCCCCGGTTTAGCCTCTGGAGCGATGTCCCTCAGCGGAACAGACTTTTAAAAGTCCTGACTTTGTGCTCCGTTGCTCCGCCGCTTGCCGGGAGCCGGCCCCTCCCCCCGGGATCTATCTTCCCGTTGCTTTGGATTCACTTCTCCGCCAGTCCTACCTTTCAGAAAGTGGTTGTTTTTCTGTTTCTAGAATTGCTGTTCTTCTCTTCGATCTGCTGATGGATTTTCAGGTGTTTGCACTCTTTAGATAAGCTATCTAGCTGATCTCCTGCTAGCTGAAGTAGTCAGCCTGCTACTTCTCTGCCATCTTGACTTCTCCCCCCTCACCTATGCATTTTATTATGAAATTATGTCAAACCAGTCTTGCAGTAATTATTGAATCCCTTGGGCTCCCCAATGGAAAATCAATATCACTACACAACTTTTCAAAAACTGCCTGTCAGTTTTGTATCACTCTCCCAAATCTTCAGCACCACAGACATCTGTTACATGTTTCTAGGGAATTATCCCAGATCTTCACCTCAAAAACTGCTCCATTAAATGGTCTGCTCTTAGTTTCTTGATTATGATGTCATTCTTTTCCATTCTTGTCCATGCCACCTGGACTTCATCGTTCTCTGTCACATTCTCATTTCTAAATGCAGATTTAAATAAGTGGACACAATTTTTTGGATTAGTGTTTTTCTGCCTTTTCATGACTTCCTAAATTTAAAAGGTTTAACAAGTTGCTTAGTGACACTTAACATTTATGTGATGAGATTCTATGCTTGAAGTAATATAGGAATGAGAAGAACATCTCCCTCACAACTGACTTCTGTGTTACCCTGAAACAATTCTGATGCTGTGTTTCTTCTGAAGAAATTTTATTATCCACCAGGAAGATTACAGAAAATTATTAACTCTCTTGAGTGATCTTAGCCTATAATTCTGGTATAATAGATGGATCTTGATGAAATACAAAATAAGCGGGAGAGTTGAAACGCACATGGGATGGACCAGAGGAGAAATAAAATCACACTGCCTAGGACGTTGAAATTAATCTATTACCTGTAGAGAGACCAAGAGTGATTTTATAAATATCAAAATAATAGAGAAATAGTATGACTAAGGAAATAATTCTAACTATATGATACAAAATTTTCTGGAATAGAGAGACAGGAGACTAGGTGTAAGATTATTGGTTTAAGGCATTTATTCTGATATCTCTCCAAGCAATTTCTGTAGGCTAATCTACACACATCACTCACTTTACTGAAAACCCTCAAGGTCTCATCTTTGCTCTTAAGGTGAAGACAGATTTTAACATGGCACACACGTCATTTCTTTTTAACTGCCACTCATTCATTCTACTCTGGCATTCTCTTTTCCTATGTTGTCTCTCTCTACAAATTCTTTCTGCCTCTTATTGCCTAGAATGCTTTTTTTTTATCCCCTCCCCTACTGCCCCAATCCTTAGCTTAGTGAATTTCTCCTATTCCTTCAAACACATAAAAGGCTCCTCTAACCTCTAATCAGGTCAAAACCTCCAATGAAGTCTCAAAGCATCATCTCTGCTCTCCTTCACATGCTTGCTACAGACACAATTTACATTCGTTTGTGTGGTTATTCGATCAATGTCTTTCCTCTGTCAATTTCATTGCTATGTCCACTAGAACAGGGATTGTATCTGTTTTCACTCCACAATGTTTTTCTGTACGTTTAGAAATCAGGGTTGCCGGATTTAACAAACATTACAGGATGCTCAGTGAAATGTGGATTTTAGATAAACAATCTTGGCTTTTTGTTTTGTTTGTTTTGTTTCAGTATAAATATGCATACCAAAGATATTATTAAAATCATTTATCTGAAATTAATTTTTTAAAGATTATTTATTTATTTATTTGACAGAGAGAGATCACAAGTAGGCAGAGAGGCAGGTAGAGAGAGAGGAGGAAGCAGGCTCCCTGCCAGGCAGAGAGCCCAATGTGGGACTCGATCCCAGAACCCTGAGACCATGGCCAGAGCCGAAGGCAGAGGCTCAACCCACTGAGCCACCCAGGTGCCCTATCTAAAATTAATTTTAACTGCATGTCTTGCATTATATCTGGCAAACGTACTGGAAATGGAAATGGGTCATATATTATAATATATTTTAGGTGTCTGAATGTGTTCTGGATAAATTTGGAGGGCAATTGACATGCCAGTGTTTGCCTGGCTATAGCTTTAATTTTCCTTTTCACGTGGTTTCTTGAAGTGTGGCTATCAGTGATAACTGACAGCCTTAGTTTCCTCATAGTCTTTGGCTTTATACAGAGTTTCAGAAGCCTGAATCTCTTGAAATTTTTGTGCTTTGCAGTGGCTGTCCTCCTGGGAGAGGTCACGTGCTCTCTATCTACTTCTTTCAACCATTGACAATTATCTTCCACCAGGCTGTCTTATGTAATAGACATTATGTACAAAATATATGGCCTATACCCATTTCAAAGGATACTGAACCCTTATGGTGAAAAAATATGAAAGTAGGAGAGGAGATCTGTAGATTAAAATAATGTATAATTAAATGACTAAAAGTGTTTTGGTTTTATTATTAAATTCAGCATGGATAAGATTGCCATTACATTTGAAAACAATGTGTATGAAAGATAGTTGCAGACATACCATGGTCCACCATAAATTTTAAAGCACATGTAAAAAATAAAATGAAAATTTCAATTTTTAAATAAAATTTAAATTTAACATGGGATATACATGTGTTTCATTTGTTTGTGCTGTAGAATGCTGTCTTAAAAAGCCAGAGGGCCTTAAAGAAGTAAAATTCGTGTCTATAGTTCTAAGTTTGAGAACTTTCATAAGATTATTAGAAAATAAAGCTCAAAGAAAACACTTAGGAGTTATGAGCTTTGGCTACTAGTGCAGCCTTTGATTGATACCTTAAAGCAAACAATACTTTTATATTACTTCTGATATAAAATCTTCCACTGAATTCTTGTTTCTCTACCTGGGTCTCTATTGTCTCTTGCTCCTGAGTGAATATGTCAATGGCTTGGCCTAATATCCTAGTTTTACAAAATACGGCAATTGTTTGTTTTTGCCTATTTTTCCTATCAGGTCAAGGAATATTGTTACTAAAACTTGTCCCATACTGAAAGATTTATACCATGCTGAATATCTACATATGAATTCTACTTATTCACAGATACATGATAGACACTCAGGTATTTAGTCAATGAATAAAGAATATATTTTAATATCAAATGCAGTCAACATTGATTTATATGTTTTATTATGCTATATTGGTTCTTGGAAACCAACAACATGACTATAATTATTACCTATCATCTATTGTGTATTCTCTGGATATTATGTTCTGTCTGCCAATGTGGATGTCCCCCAAGAAAACAGCTGTAGATGGGTCAGCCACCTTGGTGTTTGCTCCATACCACCAAGTAGATTAGGTTCCAGATCTCTTCCATCTATGCTGAAATGGGTCATGCCTGGCTGTGTCTCAAGATATGTCACATTCCATGAAACTACCCTCCTGAAGACATTTTAAAATTATCTTTTCAGAGTCAACATAAGATAGCAGATGGATAATCTGCTTGAAGGCAGCTGAGGTCATATATCATTAGGCATCAGGGAAATTCTATATGTAACCAAACATCTGCATTTGCAAAATAGAGCTGAATGCTTTCCAAAAAAATTCTCAAAGCCTAATTTCTTGCCAATTTAACATCTGAAAAATGTAGAAAAGGTAATCATGAAAACAGAGTCAGTGAATTTTTGAGCTGAAAGGGCCCTTAGAGATCAGGTTTTCCAACTCAGTAATTTCACAGATGGAAAAACAGAGCCAAGAGAAGTTAAATATTCCACCTAAGTTCACATAACTAGATACTGACAAAAGTGGGACTGAAGTGCAAGTCTTTCACTAGTGCTTTATTACCAGGCTGCCACCCTCAGTCTATTCAATTTATTAAATACTGTGTACATTATACGTTGTCGACATTAAGGCTGCACTCTAAATATAATACCAAAGTTCCCAATCAATTTTAACAAAGTCTCTGTAATCATATTGTAAAAATGGCAGTCAAAATTATCTTTCATAGATACCCAGACAATGCTTTCTCCTGAAGGAAATAATACCAATTAGAATAACAAGATCTTTATAAAATGAACGTTCCCATTTGCAGAATTGAATATTTAGAACTTCCCAGAAATGCATTGGCATGATTTTGCATATTTGTATATTTTCTTTGCAGATTTTAAGAATATCCTAAATATTGAGGAAATGTGAAAAGGGGATTCATTTGTATCATCCCTGGGAACTAGGATAGAACCTTTTTAAATGCCAAAAACTATGACGAACTTTTGATAGATAGAGGTTAGATGAAACTTTAAACAGATTGATATATTGTCTTCCTGTAATAGTATGTCTTAATGGGAAAGCCGTGGAAACAATGGGCCACTGGGGATTCGGTAAAATGAGTCAAAGGCTGACAAATGGATTGGTAAATTTGATTCAAGTTTTTTTGCTTTTTTTGTTTTGTTTTGTTTTTGTTCCAGTGGTTTTTAGTATAGGTGTTCCAGTGTGAGGATATTTATTATTGATTGAAAGGTGCAATTGACATTTATACTAAAGATATTAGAAATCTGTCAATATGATACTAACAATAATCCTAGATAACAAAAATCTGTCTCACACTCTGCATCTTTCAGACTTGGAATATCTCACTGATAATTCATATAGGTAAAACTGATTTAGTAATAACAGACTAGAACTTTAACTTCATCTTACACATAAATACAAAGTACTATTGAATAGATTTAGCCCTTAATGTATTTTTATAGTAATTTTATTACTGTGTAGATCAAGAAAAGATGATACCTCTCAGGGAGGAGAATCAGTCATTCCTCATTTTGGAAACTATTTCTTGTGATATTTGAATAGCCCATGCCATATAATTATTTCAATCAAAGCATCTGACTATTTCTGCTGGTACAATCATCTTCAAGTTCCTATGTATTAAAATATGTCATTATAAATTACTTTCCTTTAATTTCACCTTTATATTACATATAGGGCATTATACTAGTTTTTTAAAATGTATATAGTTACAATTCTGAATTTAATTCAGTATAGTCAAGGGGAACCATAGAATATTTTATTAAAAGTGGAGCATTCTATATTACCAGATGTGAGTCTTTTGTTTACTGTTGTAGAGAACTAAAAGACAAAGATTAGGAGTCCAAAAGAGGCAAAGAATAAAATGTATCTTCTGTGGTGTTGACAGCAACAGCAGGAGATATTGCTGTAGATCAGACACCACTGGCTCAAATGCAAACAGAAACCAAATAAGTAATGGGTGGGAGGGGAGGGTGGGGGGAGGCTTTGGCAAGTAGAAGATAGGAATGCTGCCCTCTCTCATGGAGGTAACCAACCATCTCTAGCTGACTGTTGCTCCAAACTGTAATAATTCATTGTGGTGAAGATGTTGATGTACCACCAAAATACCACTTCAGGGAAGGGCTTGGTGGCTTAGTTCTACAAGCAGCTTTCAGCTGTCAGACCCAGCAAGGATTGTCTCAGTTGCAGATGGCTGTCTCTCCAATATAACCTCATATCAGGCAGTACAAATCAAATGCCTGTTTGAGGCAGAGCATAAATATGGAACTGCCTTGAGCGGTTGTAGCTCTTGGGTGCCTTCTATGGGGTCATTGTGTATGCCTCTCTGAATAACTTGCCTTGGTTTCTCCTTTTCATAATCACTGATCCTAAGGGCACTTCCTAATCAACATCCTGCCCATTAAACTTCACAGAGAATGAAACTTGCAATGTTCATTGTTAGTATCTCATGATAATTTCAAAGAGAAATTGGCAATGTGAATTTTTATGTGAACTCTCCTGATTTTTAACTGTTGCCAGCTAATTTAATATCCATCAGTGTATCTGTAGGCTACATTTAGATCTCAATTACAAGATCACAAGTCAAAATTTGGCCAAGACAATTGTCCCAAATAAAACCCCTTTGACTGTTGAATGGGTCCCAGCTTAGACAGCAAATGAATTTTATGATCACCTTCTCTCAGACTATCAGTTTGCCATTTCTGCTTGAGAGAAAAGACTTCTTGAGGCAGCAGATTTCTGCCAGGCTCCATTAGGTGAAGTTTGTTAAGTCAAAGAATGTGCCACTGATTGTCACAAGGCACCTAGAGTGTATTTGTTCTTATACTGTGGTTGGCAGTCTGGTGAAGTTAGGTAGAGCAGGAAAAGCCATTTCAGTGTCAGAAATGACAGCCAACAAAAGTCTGACGTAACGTTTTGCCAAAACCACTTTCTCAACAAAAGGAAAAAGAGAATTTCTTTTCTAGGTTTAATCATGCTCTTGGCCTCTTCTCAAGTCTGTTCAGTTAACTGTAAATCGTTTAACTAATCTAGTGACAAATTTTCTCTTTTGACATTTTAGATGAAGTGTCTAATAGTTTTGTTTATTTTTTTTAAAGATTTTATTTATTTATTTGACAGAGAGAGATAGATCACAAGTAGGCAGAGAGAGAGGGGGAAGCAGGCTCCCTGCTGAGCAGAGAGCCCCATGCAGTGCGCAATCCCAGGACCGAGACCATGACCTGAGCCAAAGGCAGAGGCTCAACCTACTGAGTCACCCAGGCACCCCTAATAGTCTTTTTTTTTTTTTAATGATTTTATTTATTTATCTGAGAGAGAGAGAGAGAGAGAAAGCATAGAGGAGAGAGATCAGCGGGAGAAGCAGACTCCCCGCTGTGCAGGGAGTCTGATGTGGGGCTCAATCCCAGGACTCCAGGATCATGACCTGAGCCGAAAGCAGTCACTTAACCAACTGAGCCACCCAGGCGCCCCCCCAATAGTCTTTTTAAAGTGTCCAGGAAACGTATATAAAAACGGTTACATAGCAGACCTCAGAATAGATATTGATAAACAAAAAATGAAAAGATCAAGGAAAACACATTCCTATAAAATAAATATTACAGACATTTTCATAAAACTGTACACAAATAAAAACAAGTTACTTGGTAATTAATCAATCAATTAACACAATTAAAAACCATTCGGCTAATGAATTCTTGAATCAGAGAATAAGTAAAACTGCAGAGTCAGAAAATAATGGTGTTAAGAGTGTTCTATATCACAAAGTATGCATTGCAGCCCAAGTAGAAGTCAAAGCCAAATCCATAACATTAAGGGCATTTATTTATTTTTAATAAAAATAAATGAAAGATCCAAAAATTAAGAACAAGAAGAATATAGCAATGTATTCCTTTTAAATATATATAATTTATAAGCTAAAGATTTGCTTCTTTGTATAAATAAAAATAAAAATACTTATTTAATACTGTGAATAGGAGTTATATATTGAATATGTGTCTGTATTTGTATGTATATGTTGAAGGATGTGACATGTGACTAATCATATGTGCTAATTACATTGTCAGAAGAACTGAGGCACTAATAAAGATTTATGAAGAATGGAATGTGAAAGTAAGCCTGATACAGAATTATGAAAAACAGGATATCAGAATAATCTCAGTGTAACTAGTTAACACAAACTAAATATCTGTTCTTTTACTAAGACTACTATGATGTGTGACAACTGTAGCTTTCACAGAAATAGAGCTAATAAATGGCGCACCTGGGTGGCTCAACTAGTTGCCTACCTTTGGCTCAGTTCATGATCCCAGCGTCCTGGGATGGAGTCCCATGAGGGGTTCCCAACTGAGCAGGGAGCCTGCTTCTCACTCTCCCGCTGCTGCTTCCCCCCTCATGCTCACTCTCTCTGTCAAATAAATAAATAAAACCTTTAAATAAATAAACAAACAAATAAATAAACAAAGTGAACTTTTAAAAAATCCCCCATAGTTTTGTAGCTCCTTACTGGCTACATGCATTAAATCACGGTAGTTTTTGAAAATGAGCTAAACTCTATATTAGCCAATGATATGATACAGTGTATACTTTTTCCTTGTTATTTATTTTTTAAATTTTTCAAAAATTTCTTTTACTTTTTTTTATGTTATGTTAGTCACCATACAATACAGCGTTAGTTTTTGATGTAGTGTTCCATGATTCACTATTTGCATATAACATCCAGAGCTCCATACAATCCATATCCTCCTTAATACCCATTACCAGGCTCACCCGCCCCCCACCCCCTTCTAAAACCCTCAGTTTGTTTCCCGGTGTCCATAGTCTCTCATGGTTTTGGATCATCATAACTATGTAAACTTGTTGGCTCAATATCTTTTTTTTTTTTTTATAAATTATCCTTTTGATATTTTGTGTAAGTTTAGTAGTTCTTTCTACTTTTATTGTCAATTTTAGCAATTTGTCCCAAGTAATATTATCCAATTCAAAATAATTCAATTAGTGAATTATACGTATACATAATATATATGTATATATACATAATATATGTATATATACATAATACTACTAGTGATATTTATTTTCTCTTTCTTGCTCTCATTGGAGAAAAAAGAAATCAAGACTGAAAAGAAATAAGCCAATTCATAAATGTAGAGTTAGTTAATCTGCAAATTATTAGCTATGTAGCTAATAAGAGCTCAATAGGTATTTGCTATTACTAGGAAGAGAATTAACATGATTCATATCAATATGTCAAAGAAGAAAAGACATATTATTATTTATACAGATGCCAAAGTGTGGGTTTATAACAATTGACAGTCTCAACGAAGACATTTAGAAATAGCTAATGTGTCCTGAGTGAGCACCAAGTGTCTACCAGATACTAGGTAGAGTTTTAAGTGTATTGTTTCATTCAATTCTCAAGACAGGTCTGGTTGGTACTAAAGCACTCTTTACAGACAAGAGGACTAAGACTTAAAGAGGCTAATCCACATGTTTGCAGTCATGTGTGAAGTAATCTATTGGACTGAGGAACAATGGGATAAGTAGAAATAGAGTAGGAGACACAGATTACTTTTCTGGTACTTTTTAATTATTGGATATTTTAAATCAAATTTATGAATTACTTATACACACATGTGTATGTATATACATATATATTTATATAGTAGGGTCTGCATTACTGATGTAAAAACTATATACAAATATAAAATATTTTTATGATCTAATATAAATTGGATATAAATTATGATACTATAATTAAAATATTTTTTAAGAAAACCGTTTGCTAAAAAATGCTTGATGTATTAGAAGAAATATGTAGTATTATCTCAATTAATATTATTTTCATAAAATTATATATCTAAACCATGTGGTGTAATTATGTTCAGGAGGTCATAAATGTTTATATATTTTATTTTATTTTACAATTTAATTGTATTCCACAGTTGTCTGCTATAAACCGAAGCACTATTAATGCGTAAAAGTATTTAAATAAAAATATCTAATGTCCAAAATTAGTGGTTTTCTATAAACCATAACATTTTTTATGTTCTCTTTAACATGTTCATATTGAAACATGTACTGGTTTAGAATCTGCATTTACAGTTCAGAGTTTACTGAAATTAGAGCTTCTGTAATTAGATGTCAGTTCTGGTAATCTTTTAGTGTTCAAAGATAATTAGCTCAAACTATATTCTGTGTGTCTTTGGAAGCCTTGCATCCTTTCAAATATCTGCTAGGAATTTTAGAGTTCCCTTACTACAACTGGTTATTTCTGAGGCAGATTTTTGACTTCTCCTACCTTCTAGTAATTTCTCATGTCCTTCTTCTTATAGTTATTTCCTTATTTGCAACCTTTATGTGAAAGAAAAATGGTCCTTTTTCTCCCCAATTCCCAAAGGTATCACTTACAACAATACTGAAAACTGTACTTCATCACAGCCCTGCATATAATACAAAATTAAATTTAGACATATTTGGGCGTTATATTTCTTAAAAGTCAATGGACTGTCTTTTCTCTTCCATCAGGGGAATTGAAGTTGTCCTCTCTTGATCTGGCTCCAGCCTCCCCTTCTATGGCTGAGCTCCCTCTACTTTCTTCAGACTCCTCTTTCTTTTCTAGTTTGCATATACCTAACCTCTAAACTTCTATTCATTTTCCCTCGGAGAAGTTTATTCTTTGATTTATTTGAGTGCTACCGTAAGAACAATCTTTTCAATTAAGACGTCTTGCAAAGTGTTTTGTTAACCAAAGACCTCTCCCTCCCAAGGGGAATTATGAGGCCACCTCTTAGGTTTTTATCTTCCCACAACATTTACATTAAAACAGCCTAATAAATAAATAGCTATTTCTAGCAGTCACAATCTTGTCTCACAACATTTATATCATGTGGTCATGTCAAGTTCTCGGTACTGCGGCTTCAAGATGATCTGTTTCTCTCTTACTCAGTCACTCATGCTCCACACTCAGGCAGTCCTGTTCCCACCAGAAGTTGGCAAAACATGGTCTCTAACCACATTTCTGTTCACACAATTATTAAATCAGACAGGTGAACTGTAAGGTTTCTAAAGATATTTCTAATTTAAATAACAGAGGTGTACTTTTGCGTGTATCTGGTACTCAAGGGAAAAAGGAAAATAATTTACCTAACTAGTACATTTATGTCATTTGCTAATTAAACTTTCTTTATGATTTGAAATATGAATTCTCAAGCCCATAAAATGCAGTGCTAATTATATTTTAAGAAGTATCCAGTTATTTCCTTCCTGGGTTTTAATAAAAACAAAGCTTTTAATTTTCAGCAGCATCTTTATAAGACACTTTTATTTGTAGAGGTAACAGTACTTCGAGAACAATATTTTTTTTTTCTTTGCACCATGTCTTGTGAATGTAAAATCTAATCTACAGCTCTAAGTTGGGATTTCTCTAGGGAGAGCTGGGACGATGGTGTCATTTCACTAAACTGTGCGTCTCGGTGAAGTTTTAGAGAAGAGTTACAGTCATATAAATCACACTAAGGTAGAAGAGTAAGAGAAAGTAAACATAATTATTTAATGTTTTTTTTCCCCCAAGTTTTTATTTATTTATATAGTTAACACACAATATAATATTAGTTTCAGGTGTCGATTTAGTGATTCATCCCTTGAATACAACACCTGGTACTCATCACAAGTGTTCTCCTGAATCCTCATCACCCTTTTAACCTCAGTTTCTTCTCTATAGTTAAAAGTCTGTTTCCTGGTTTCTCTCTCTCTTTTTAATATTTTTAAAAGAAAGACGCTCTATGGAGCCTTTTGTGGAATTGAATTAAGACTTTAAAAATCACAAACAGCAAACTATACATTTCCAACATATCATTTTTGTTTAATATCAACATCTGTCTACAATAAAATGAGAAAAGAGAGTAAAAGGAGGATTAAGACAAACAAGACAAGGTATTGAAAAAATTACTTCGAAATGGTAAAGATAAGGAAAAAATAACAACAGCAAGAAGATACATTATTTTATAATATTTCCCCTACTACTTACCCTTGTCATATACCTATTCAATTAAATAAGTGTGCATTTTACTTCCCTGAAATATCATATTTTAGGTGTTCAAATCCTAGGTGATCATACCCCATCTTTTTAGAACAGAACTTCATTTTCATATACCAATGCTGTATTGCTTAATCAGGCTGGCATTGCATATCAAATCTCTTAGACACATAGTTTTCCTGCTCTGACATATCCTCACCCTTTGTGTCTTTTTTTTTAGTATATGTGCTGCCGAAGCGAGCGCCTTTGTCTCTTGTTGAAGGGAATTCTTTTCAAATACAATTTATTTCCACTTTATAATAAAGACTCTGACTTCATTTTTTATGTTTGGCTGCTATCAGTTTTCAAATCCCAACACTCCCGTTTTCTCTTATGCTCTACATTTGGGCGAGCTGATAAGAAAGGCCAGGTGCTCCTCTCTCTGGGAGCCAGAAGTTCATACCACTCAAGCCCCAGCCCATATGTGGGAACCTCCAAACCACCTACCTCTTATTCACATACACACACAATTTCCTGCACTCTGTCAAGCCATTTGTGTGTGTGTGTGTGTGTGTGTGTGTGTAGCACATCAGTCTCAAAATCCAAACTTAATTTTGGATGAGGTGCTGGTCATGTTTCTGTTTTGGTTCAGCATACCTCCACTGTTTAGATAAGACCTCACTCTGCCTATGGGATGAAACAAGTAAAAGGGTTTCTTAGCTACTAATTTATCCAGGTAGATGGTTATGTTAGAAGAGTCTTATTTTATAACAGAACATAGGTAATAAGAGAGATTTATTTATTCCATAAAGTCTCTCTATTTTATTTTTTTAATCAGTGGGCTTAAACACCCCTCCCCCCCAAAAAAAATCAAAGACTGACAGTATTGTGTCTATACTCTTTAAGGAAGGTGAAGGTCAATTTAGCATAGCAGGTTTTTTTTCCCATTTTCTGATTCAATTCTAGGAGTACTGTTCCATTGTTTAACTTTTGTCCCCAGATATACTTGAAATAGTTTAGACAGACATACTAGCTATACAAATCCAAAGTTATATTCTTTTCAAGAGCCAAATCTTCCCTATTTCTGTTCTTGCTTTAATTATTTTTTCCCAGGTATAGGGTTTATTATGACCCACTAGGGGTTTTATAATTATTCACATGACCCTAGAAAATTAATCTTAATTCAATGTCAAAATTGTATGCCTTATATTTAATTCACCATATTTTTTTCCTATTATTAAATCCCTGGAAAGAAGTTAAAGAAAGTGGCGCCTGGGTGGCTCAGTGGGTTAAGCCTCTGCCTTTGGCTTGGGTCATGATCTCAGGATCCTTGGATCGAGCCCCAAGTCAGGCTCTCTGCTCGGCGGGGAGCCTGCTTCCCCCTCTGTCTCTGCCTGCTTCTCTGCCTACTTGTGATTTCTGTCAAATAAATAAATAAAGTCTTTTAAAAAATTTTTTAAAAAGTTAAAGAAAATAAGTAACACTCCTTTAGAAATTAGAAAACAATGGAATCATCCTTGTTTTATATTAGAGACATCATCTTAACAAGATCATAACACAATTCAAAGTGAAGCTGAATTTTCTTATGTCCATTTCAGACCTCAAAACACAAGTACAAGTACAAAAAACATATTCAAGAGAAAATTAGAGGTTAAAACTATGACAAGCCAACATGTGGATAAAGTAATTCTACAAAACTAAGACCTGATGCTTGTCCCCTAGGGTAGCATTATGTCAGCATGTCATACAATTACTCTGACAGAGTAACCCGAGGGAGGTTGAACAATGTCTGTGTCTTAGGTAATGTCTTGGTTCAGAGAGCTCAGAGGACCTATGCCCTATCAGGTTCATCTGAACACTAAATCTTTAGAATAAGTAGATTTGCTTTCATTTTAAACCCAGTTCTTTCTAAAATATTAAACTAAAATAATCACCAGTTCCCTAAATTTGCCTTTCACTGATCCCTACAAGTGCAAAATATAGGAGGCATATGACATCAAAGGCTCCCAAACTTCCTGTAAAATTGTCTCTACCTAAGATGTTTTCAATTTTTCTAAAATCATAGTGATGCAACTTAACAGATACTGATGCCATTTTAAGCCTAATGTGGTGGTAAGACTAACCACTATGACCATGAGAGTTGTTACCATAGCACACATCAGTTTAATTTTTTGATATATTATTAGGAAATTTTCCATGAAAATACCTGCTTTCTCCATAATGAAGTTCTGTGTTTTCCATTATGCTAATAAATGGACTGTTTGGTCAATTTAAATTTCTTTTCAGCCTTTTCATAGCCTTATGAATAAATTTGCTCTTTCTGTAATTTCCAGAAGTCAGCAATCTACATGGAGTTAACATATTTTAATTGGCCATTTCAGTTATTCTCAGTGCTTAGATCACTAATGCTCTAAGTTTAAAGACTTCGTGTCCTCTTATAATATTCCTCTCCTGATTCCAATGGTTCTGTAGACCCCCTGGGTCTGTATGTGCACAGTAGGCTTGTGTTTTGCAAATACAATGTTAACTTTGGCAAACTTTCTTAATAGCATCCTTATTTTATCCCTAGTCAGAATGTGTACACTATAGCCCTTTTATTCATTGTGTTTTCCTATCATGGCATGAGTCAGTACCTAGATAGCAGTGTTTTAATGTTTCCAGTATTACTAGGAGATTCTCTTCCTTTATGATTGCATGGCAGCTGTGGCTCTGGATAGACTGTATCTATGAGAACAGAATGTGATACTGCAAATCAGCATGCATTTTATAGTACAATTCTAACATAAAGGACCTATTTTTTTTGCTGAGAAAAACACCTTTTACTACTATCCCCATAAAACAAAACTAGGACAGCTTCTTACTAAACAAGTGTCAGACTATTGAATTCTTCCTTCTATTTTGGTAGTTAGAGTTGATTTGATTGCACTAATTTGACTAGTCAGGTTTATATCTTATAACAAGCTTTTCCAAATCAGGCTAGAAGGAAACTGGCATAGAAAAACAAAACAAAACAAAACAAAACTATGCCTTTATCATGGACTAGTTGGACTTGTTGGGTACTTGCAACAACCAGGTTTAAGATATTGCCAAGATTAAGACCTCAGAATAACCAAATGATTCTAAAAGTATTCTAATCTTCCCAGGACTTTTGCATATCTTGGTGTTACTTATACTTTATTCTAAGAATGGCCCTAAAACTTCTTTTTTTTTTAAATTTTTTTTTCCAATTTATTTATTTTCAGAAAAACAGTATTCATTATTTTTTCACCACACCCAGTGCTCCATGCAAGCTGTGCCCTCTATAATATCCACCACCTGGTACCCCAACCTCCCACCCCCCCGCCACTTCAAACCCCTCAGATTGTTTTTTAGAGTCCATAGTCTAGCCCTAAAACTTCTTTAGAGGTCACATAGGTCACTAGTATCCAGTTATAGGCAGTTTTTTTATGGTTTCTCAGGCACTTGGACTATAGAAACCTCAATATTTTCAAACCATTAAAAAATTCTGCTTCTAAAGACTAGTCTATGCCATACTTAGAAGGTAAAAATTAAAAACATACAGGTTATTTAAAAACATTTTTTATTTTAACAAGTTATTTTAAATGACATCCAAAAGATTTAATGGTAAAATAAAGAAGAATCATTATACCAGTGCATTTTAAAAAAATTGTTTTTCTAAATATAGTGCCATATTACTTTATAAAGAGTGAAATATAAACTTCACCACTTATTATTTTAGTGATCTATTGAACGTTGACTCTTTCTATCATCTCATTTTATTTCCACAATAATCCTAAATATAGATGCTGCTAATACTTTATTCTTGCAGCCTTAGTCAATTTATATTTTAATAATATGTTCAAATTTGAATAGTTTTTTCCATATTATGAGATTCAAGATTATGAGTTTTGTTTACTGTTTGAAAGTAAACTGTTCAATTTGAAG
Organism: Neogale vison; assembly: GCF_020171115.1. NCBI lineage: Eukaryota > Metazoa > Chordata > Mammalia > Carnivora > Mustelidae > Neogale > Neogale vison. Next base: position 79,890,494 of record NC_058093.1, read on the forward strand.
GGAAAATATTTTTTAAGGAAATGCTTAGAAGGAAGAATTTTAAGGAAATCTTCAAAAAGTAAGAATACCATCACAGAATGTCAAATACCTAAAATAAATTGCATTTTCACCACTGACTAAAATGAAACATAACTGAATTTGGACGTATTTTACTTTTTCCAAGACCAATTTGATGTATGGTTGCCATGTTGGAGGAGTGAGTGGTCCAAGAATCTCTGATCCTACTATACATTATATGGTATACAACATACTACAGGAGGAAAGCTAAAAAAATTTGTCAACCCAATATGAATCTTCGAATCAACCTAGGAGATGCCTATACCTATTCTAGTGTGAACATGGCCCAACTTCTCTAAAAATGAGATGACTTATCTATTGCTTCCATAGACTGTATCACTCTCCAATGATTAAGCAGGAACCCCTCTGTTTATCATCAGCAGCATCATCACCAACAATGTCACTATTTTAATCTTGACTTCTGCAGTGAAATAAAGGCTAGAAATTGGACTGACTTCAGGACTAAGATAGCAAGTATAAATTATGTGATAATTTATGAAATATCTTTCTTTTTTAATCTATATGTCTCTGGGATTTCTCTTATAAGATAAAGGAGGATTATGTGGAACCAGACATTTTCTGAATGAAAAATTAAGAAGAATCTCTATATAAAATTGTTACATGAAACATTTGCTGCTTCTTAAGTTTATTCATCATGCATGAATATTAGTAAAAGCTAACAGTAAATTGTGAAAATATTCTCTATGGAAAGTTTAAAAGTGACAAAATATTTTTTTGTGGAATAAAAAAGAAAAATTCATGTACACAAAAGTAATTAACACATCTCATTGAATATGTTCTTCTCTGTAGAATTTCATGCATGATCTTTAGCAAAAACAGGACTATAACCCTGTTTAATTTTTTGACTTTATTTCATAGCATTAAAAAATTTTTACAATATTAAAGTTATGTGTTAGATATGAAAAGTCCAAATATATGGATATGGATATACATATGGATATTACATATAAATATAAAATTACATGTAGAGTCGTACTGCTTATCTTAGTTTAGACTTTCAGGAATGACAGATGCATTATTTTCAAAGAATTGAGTCATGATGCATTTATTATGAAATAAAAATTGTGTGGAGGATCACTTTAGTTTTGAAAGACTCACTTATGCTTTAGATAAAGGCATTTTCATATAGCTCTATGAATTTAAATGTTTTAATGCAAAAAACAATGTCATACACCAAAATATGAAATGCTGTTCTTCTTTAAGTCACTTGAAATAAATTATGACTTTGTATCTCATATCGGTATAGAAAACATCTTCTAATCTTATTGATTGATTTTATAAATAAATAATATATACATCAGTAAGCTCAGTAAAATGAAGTAAATCAGTAAAATGAAGCCAGGGGGCTTTGTAAAATCCTAGTAACGCAAAAAAACAAAACAAAAAACCTAGAAACTGTTCCAAAAAAAAAAAAAAAAAAGTAGAACTGATCATACCTGTGAAGTTAAAGCATAATATTATGATTATATCTGTACCCCATGAAATACCATGAACAGTTATTTTAAATATAGACACTAAAGTTACTGATTAATGCTGATTGTTTTGTATGTAATTCACCTAAGGATTTTGTTTTTGTCTTCATCTTGCCATCTGGTTATTCAAAGCTCTCACAAATGAGAATATGCAGAGAGACACAGGATACAAACTAGCTGGGGGTATAAAACTCAGTGGTACAAGATTTATTGACACAGCTGTTTAATTTACTTTAATGTTTTTATTTTTCCTGGTTTTTGCAAAGTTGGAGGCAGACGTATTATTCAGGAAACAGGATGTGGTAGTTTTTAAGGATGGTATTGAAATCTCAGACATTCTTCCCATTGAGGAGAAAAGTCTATGTCCCCTTTCCTTAATTCTGGCAGGCAGGTGATGGTCTTGTATAATAAATTTTGAGAAAATAACACTGAATAACATCCTAGGCTTAATCATGGTGGACCATGCAGCTTCCTCCTGAGTCTCTTGGAATGGTTGTTCACCAGAAACTCTGCTTGGGATGCTCAGTAGGTAGGAAGTACAACTATCTTAAGCCAGCCATGCTGAAGGCACCAATAAAATAAGCATTGCAGCTGACAGCCTATGCTGAGCTCCAGCTGATAACTGACAATTGACAAGCATGTAATTGAGTCTCTTGGATGACATCAGCAGGAGAGACCCCAAGCAAGAATTGCCCAGCCAACAATTCCCAAATTCTTGTTCCACAAAATTGTGAGCAAAATAAAATTATTGTTTTACATCACAGAGATTTGGCATTGTTACACAGCAATGATAATCAGATCACCTGGGTACCAACCCTGCATCCTTTACCCTGTTGAGGCTATATCCACATTTAAGCTGAATTTGATTTAGGAACCAACGTAAACATTTCAGTAAAAGAAATACCTATGTTGCATGTGTAAATTCACCCTGAATTGAGAAAAATACCCAGATTACCAAAAGGATATATTATAGCAAGAATTCAACTTTTCAGGCCATCTCTCGCTTAGCTTGCACCTGTGGTTATATGAGAGGTCTTGTTTGACCAGCTGAAAGAGCAGGGAAAAGCCTGCATTTGGATTACAGATGGCTCACTCGGTATTTGGATGCAAACTGAGAAGCAATAATGGCTGCATTACAACCACTTTTGTGGTGGCCTTGAAAGACAATGAGTGCATAAGAGGGAGACAATGACTATCAGTCATAGCCTCCCAGAACAGCTGCAGGAAGGAGACTGCAGTGCACCCATGCCCTACTTCCACTCTGGTCAGTTTCTTTTGCCTCTGTTCAGTTGTCTTCCAAACCCGTGTGAAGGAATAGATCTGCTTGACTCAAGGGATGGATTTTGATGACAATGAGAATGTGCTTTCCGATCTTTGACTGCAGGGAATGTAACTGATCAAGGACTCTGAAGACTCACTATGAAATCTGTTGCTTTACTTCCCATACTTCCTACAGGCTGCTCCCAGCCAATGACTAAGTGTGGCAATGTATGAAGGCAAGTGGTGAGGGACTTGGCTGAGAGGCATTTTGTATCAAGAATTCACTGATAGGGACGCCTGGGTGGCTCAGTTGGTTGGACGACTGCCTTCGGCTCAGGTCATGATCCCGGAGTCCCGGGATCGAGTCCCGCATCGGGCTCCCAGCTCCATGGGGAGTCTGCTTCTCCCTCTGACCTTCTCCTAGCTCATGCTCTCTCTCACTGTCTCTCTCTCTCAAATAAATAAATAAAATCTTAAAAAAAATAAAATAAAAAGAATTCACTGATAACTTTACCGAACCGTCCTTGGAACTGCTCTGCAATCTTGTACTCTTCACAAAGGATCCTGAAAGTCTCATAAAATCTTCATGGAGTAGATAATAGTATTACCATTTACTTTTGAGGACAACAGAAGCTTAATGATGTTAGGATCATTTTGTTTAAGGTCCCATGGTTGGAAGAGTTACAGCTGGAATTTCCAACCAGAAAGTCTGATAATATAGTCTGTTTAATACAAATTAGCTATAACATTATTAGAAATAACATTTCCCCAATATGATTTTATTGAATCTTGTGTCATTTTCTTTTAAGTACCAAGAAAGTTAGAGTTTGGGCTCTGGGAAGAAATTTAAACCTTTTTATGCCAGTGCTTAATGCAAACAAGATGCATATTAAAAGTAACAAGTATTTTATCAGTATTTCAACAGATGAATTCTAGTATATGCTGTTACCAGACTTATATAGGCTACACTCTCATGAAGTAAGCAATAATAAGTGTTTTAGAAAGAAGATGTTCAGAAGACATGTGTAAAGCATCTTGATTTTTGGATTGCACATTTTAATTTGCACATTTAATTTGCGAAATTTAATCAGCTTCAATCAATCCAAAAAAATCAATCAATTTTCAGGGATTCAATGCTTACAAAGTTCAAGCTGGCATGGCCACAAGTGGCTAATTAGGCACACATGATGGGCATTCTCGGGAGTATGACCACATTTCTTTCTATGTATGTAGCCATAGTGAGTATGCAGTAACATTATATAGTGCCTTTCCTGGAACAATGTGTCTTAAAATTAGCTAATAAGTGATAGTTTAAGCAAATCATTTTTGAGAGGCTCTCAAAATGATTTTAGTAAACTAATAAACATTCTTTGTTTCTTTGTATTTTTAAAATTTATATAACTTCCCAAGAGTCCAGACTCAGAGGTTATACTAACAACATCTTTCTAAGGATATAAAAAATTATACTTTGAGATAAAGAACAAGATGTATTTATACAAGTTTGGCATGTCAGCCGGTAGCAAAGAGAATGAAGGCTTCAAGAGGAATTATTTTAAATAAAACTAATTGAAGGTTTTATTTTAATTAGTGCTCTGAGAAGATTATTGCAGGAAATTAATATTCAGTTTTTTTTTTAATGAGAAATGGCTTAGGGCAAATAGTTCTCATTTTTAACAACTAAACCTTAAGTGAATCATAGGGAGTGGAACACTTTTTTGTGAGTGACCTACCATTAAATAGGAAAGTTTCTTCAATATGCTTTCAAAATTGATAGTTTTCTCCCTTGTGCATTTATAGTTGTACTAACTTTCTTCTTAAATACTTAATATATATGCCAGTTATAGGTAATCTGATATTTTTTTCTAATCCTAAAATCATTTCTTTTATATGGGAAACATTTCTTTCATAAGACAGTAAAGTATACAGATATAGATATACAGTAGCAATACAAAAATACTAAAGATATGTTTCTTCAGCTTTTTTAAGCTTTTTAATACCAATAGTTCATCAAACAATAATATGAATTGCTATCTCAAATGAAAAAATGTAATCTTCAGTTCTATTGTATTTGAAAGTCATGGGATGTCTTTAATAATTTGAATATCTAAAATTTTAAAAATAAATTCAAAAATTTCATAATACATCTTCAAATAGCATACATATAATTAAATGACTAAAATGATTAAACTTAAGCATATGTAAATAGTATTATTATCATAATTCCAAAATTATTGCTTCTGTAAATTTGGTACTGAGCTTCTTTCAGACAGATGGAATGACAAATGATAATAAGACACTTGATTCTTATTGCCTACTAGGAGAATACATCAAGATCACAGAAGAAGAGATGCTTTTACCTTAATGCTTGAAAATACATTGTCAGGGACTTCCTTCTGGAGTTCTGAAACATAGAGAAATATCTTCAAATATCTGTTCAAGGGCAGACTTTGGAAGCAATCCTAAATATAAGTTGGGATATGACATTGGAATAAATTTCAATGTGTGCAATTTTGCAAGTAGAATCATGAATAAAATCTACAATAAAATTGGACTTTGTGTCTTTCAAACTGCAAATATTTCTCTCTTAACCAGAACTTACATTATATTTTAGAAGCCTAATAATTTTTGAATCATTAAAAATTATCCCTATATGTTATAATACAAGTATGCATATGAAATTCAGGAACCTAACTGAAACATTTGGAAAATACCCCGGAAATAGTTATAAGTAACTTTATCATCAAAAACCAAATAAGTTCTTCAGTTCTACAAAGAACATTTGCTATTGAGCTACTAAAATATCATTTGGTTTGACATCTTAGTCTATAAAAAATTGAAGACATTAATTTGTCCTAACATTAATATGAATAGGATTTTTGGAGAATTAGACCAGACTATCCTTTTCTAAAAAGGCTAGGCAATCAATTTAAATTGTTTGAAAAATGAATAAAAATCAGCATTGAAAAATCAGCATTATGGGACAGCAAACAAATTTGATATATATATATATATATATATATATATATATATATATATATACACACACACACCAGAATCCTATATTTTTTATATATATATTATATATTACATTATCTTGGAAAGAAAGCAGTATGTGTGTGTGTGTGTATATATATATATATATACACATATATATTCATTATCATGAAGAGCATGATCCTCATTTTTAGGAAACGTGGTGGGTTTTAAAGTTTTAGGAAACATGGTAGGTTTTGAAGTTTTATGGAGCTTAAAAGAGGGAGATGCAAAGTCTGACCACCAAAGTTTAGAGGCTAACTATATGCATACACATGTATAGATATTTGTAGGTATGTACATTCATTTTGCTGCCTTTTGCCTTTATAGTCTCTTGTTGGACACCAAGAATGCATTCCTTTTTTTTTTTTATCATAAGGGATCTCACACACAATATTTCTGAATATTATCTCTATCACTTTCCCTGTTACATATAAAAAATGTTTGACAACATTTTTCTTAAAAAGTAACTTTAGCTTTTGAGGAAACTTTTAATCTGTGAGGCCTGAGGCAGTATGTGTCATTTCTCAGCATGGTAGCTTATCCTAGACATTTTTAATTTGGGTCTATAGATATTTTCTTTTTTAATTTTGGTAAGGTGCTCACATTCTGTGGAGTTGGGAAAAGAAATTGAATGAAAAGACATTTATTCTGACACATTTCTTGCATTTCATAATTATTTTGTAACTGGGCAATTTTGTCTATATTGAAAATCAAGGCTTATATATGGCAAAGGATACCTTAAAACTAAATTAAAAGACAAATGATAAACCAAGATAAAATATTTGTCATGAAAAGTGGAGATGTTAAAATTCCTTATATACCAAGAAATTATAAAATACACTTTAAAAAAAAATACACACAGCTAATTCTCAGAAAAGGCAATGCAAATGAACATTCATTAGTCTTTTCCGTTGACCAGTGTTCTGGAGTGCTTACACGGTAGCAGATCCTATTCTAGGTGCTGTGAAAGCAGTGGTTTGTAAATAAAAAGAGCAGGAGAGAAAGTTCTTGGCTTCCTGGAACACTTACAGTCTAGCAGCGAGGAGATGGGGAACTGAAAAGAAAGAAAGAAAGAATTGAATGTATAGTGTTCTAGCTGTTGAGAGTGTCTTGAAGTAAAATTAAGAAGGGTGATAGGAACAGAGAGGGCAGAGGCAGGGAACATTGCTATTTTATAGAGCGACCAGATAAGGCCATATTTATGAGGTGAAACTAACCAGGGCTCTGAGGTAAGTGAAGAGGTGAACGATGTGGCTATCTGGCAGAAAGCAGAAAGAACAGGACACACAATGGTCCCAAGATGTGACTTTGATTGCTTATCCTATGTGGCAGAAGAATGAGCATAAGGAGTAGAAATTGTAGGGGATGTCAGAAGTCTGAGCTGGCCTCAGATCTTCGGGGGTTTTGCTTACCATTGTCAGGCTTTGCTCTTGACTGTCCTCGAAATGAAGAACGATTGGAGGGTTCTGAGCAGAGTCATCATACAGGTGACATTAAGATACATGGAATTATTTGAATAACCTAAAAGTGTGAGTATAGTAAAGAGGTCTGAGGTCACGGCACTCCAAAGCTTAGAACTTAGTGAATGTACTAGCAAAGGAGATTAAGAGAGAAAGAGAGTAGAAATAATGTGGGAAAGACACAGTTATCCCCAAATGCCAAGCAATAAAGATGTTTTAGGGAGGAATAGTTAAAGTATTTCCAGTCATTTTGATGGTTTAAAGTAAGATGAAGCCTGCCAATGAAGTATGTGATTCAATAGTGTGACTGTAATTGGTGGCTTTCCCAAGAGCTGCTTGAATGGAATATGACAGGAAGAGCCCTTTGGGGTCAGGAGGTGTTAAAGAACACGAAGGAGAGGGTCACAGTGAGTGGAGAGAGAGGCTGTTTCAGGAGTCTGCTGTAAAAAGGACCAGAGAAATGAAAAGATAGCTAAAGGAGATGTGGGGTTAAAAGAAGGATTTTCTTACGGAAAAATTTTGTTCTTGAATAGATATTCCCATAGCTCTGATGGACAGCAAATAGAAAGGCAGAAAATGATGATGCAGTAGTTAGGGAAGAAAACTGTTGGATCAGTATTTGGAAGGCAAAAAGGTATTGCTAATCTATACCTTAGGAGCAAAGGCAATCCATTTATAGTATATTCATTTACAGTATCCTTAACCTTAGGAGCAAAGGCAATCCATTTATAGTATATTCTTTAGGGTGCCTATGGAAACAACATACTCAAGATGCAGTAATTCAAGGAGGATGTATTCATATAGGTGTGAATATAGGGAAAAAATAAACTAATCTGTTAACAACCCTGAACCCAAAGTGACAAAATAAAGGGGAATACAGAGAATGCTTCTGAGGCAGCTACTTAATGGAGATGTGATCTGTTTATCAACAGATAAATCATGGTAAATACGTACACCTCTGGCCTCTTTTATTGCTTTGAAAATTCATGCATTTGTTGTATTTCAAGTTTTTCTCAACCTGTCTACACACTGGAATCATTTGGAAAAGAACTTAACAATATTTATGGCTTGGGTGCCACCACCAGAGATTCTGATATAATAGATCTGGGTCTTGTCAGTCAAGTGTCTAAACATCTAAAGAAGTTTAGAACATCTGTAACATTTCAGTCAGAAAGCGAGTTGTATGTTAACCAGTGAATATTTGTTTGACTTAATACTTGTAAATTATAGAAAAATCAATGTTATTTATGTATGTAGCTGTATGAAATTTATATAAATAAATAGGTTATCTTGGTGGAATGGTGATGAAATGATGAAAGCAGGAAAGTTGGGGATTTTGCTCTACTTTTCGTCATTGAAATTAATATATAATATTTACGAGTTTGGAAGAAAATCCGTGATATTGTATAAGTAATTAGATCAAATTAAAAAGTAAGTAAAACACTTGATTTATGAAACCATCATTGTCTTCTGTCTTTTAGTGACTGGTTTTTTGAAAGAGAAAAAAGAATAGAATAGCTAATTTAATAGCTGTTGATGTGTTCAGAAGGGTAACTGATCATTTTATAATCTTTGACTCTTATTTCATCCTGAATAGAATTGTCTTGCTCTTTCTTCTTGTATTTGTTTATAATTTAACAAAGAAAAACTATTTTGGCTTTTCAACCTATATTCCATTCAGGTCCCCATTTTATTTTTACTTGATATGTAAGTCTCATTTTCTCTCTCAAAGTGCATACTTTTGGGTTTTATTAAATTTTAATAAAACAAAAGGAGATCCATTTCATAGCATTTTCTTTTTTGGTATTTCACATTTTTTCTCTGCATTAAGTATTATTTTTCCCTATTTTTAAAATTACAACTTTGTATGGCTACATGTTGCATATATGGAGCACTTGTGTGTGTATGATTGGATGTGTTTACTCATATGTGATGGAGCCCTAGCTAGTTGTTTTCTTAAAATTGTGTAAATTCTCCTTGCTTATCCTCACTATCCAACTCTTGTTTTTGTTTTTCTTCTGAGAACTTAAGCCAAAGCTCAGCTTGTGAAACATTTATACCTCTCAGTAATTACTAACCTAGGAATCCTATAACCATGGCTATCCCAGCATACCGACTTCCTTGCTGTGCTATTCTTACTGATGACTAGTGCAGCCTCTCTGGCAAGAGCCAACTTTTGGATATGACTTTCTATCTGGTCCACCATCCATGCCGGGGTCACAGCAGGCATTGGCGCCTTTCTTGATGCCACTGAGCTCTTTGATCTTTTCTTATTTTAGCCATGGTCTATATCCTGGGGCATCATAAATGCTAATACATTCCTGTACTCCTAAACTAGCTGCTGTGAAATTAAATTGAAGCGATGTGGGTACAGGGCATCACCCAGGGCTTCTTGCCCCAAATTTTGTCATTTTTAAGGCTTCTATCTGTTTTGTTGCTATAACCTTAATTGGGCTTTTTGGGTCTTCCACTGACATTGATTATGATTGCCAGCATCTCAAATTTTTCCTTCAGAAAGGTCAAATTCTCCAAGAGTTTTTGCACTTTCTGTTGAGGACAAACCCTTCACATCAAATAACTGCTTCTTTAGTTATTGTAAAAAGCCCCCTTATATATAGGAGTGTCCTTACTTTAAAATTCTTCTCACCCAAGGTATACAACAAATTCCAAGTGGTATGGTTAATGCTACTTCCACCTCCAGTCTTTACTCTTGAAATCCTCTGGAATTCCCTAAACATCTTCACAGGTCTCAGGGTTTTACATTGGAATGGAAGCTCTAAGTCAACTTTCATGATCTCCTTTAGTTCAGTTCAGTGGTGACATATATCCCATAAATTCCTTGAAGGATGTTTCGTTTCTGGTACAATCCTCTATTTTCCAGTGCATTTCCAGAATTCTCTTCTTTTTTCTGTATTCTTTGGATATATTAATAAAATTCTGCAGGAAGGGACTGAGGCAAGCAGTACACATAGTTTAGCATATAATTTGGAAGTCTGGAATTATCTTTACAAAATTAAGTTGTTATTTTGAAATTCTAAATATAGGTTATATTTTGAGACATTATTGAAGCTTAAATCCTTGCTATATTCTTAGTTGAACATCTGCATTAAGTTGTTTATAACCCATTTGCTCTTTTCATAATTTGATTGCATATGAATTAACAACTCTATTCAGGTCACAACCAGAAGTAAATAGTTTTATTTTGATTTAATCACACTTCCTTAAATTGTGAAAGTGATTTGGACTTCCTTTTCACATTCAATAAAAGTTCCTTCTAAAGCTGACATCAGCTGAGAAATTTATCTATTTTAATATAATAAATCTCTCTATTGCCAGACAACTGGTTATATAGGTAGTATAATGCTGCCACCACCAAGTTAGTGGGTTCATATAGTAGAAGTACTTTTCCATCTGAGTACTGGCCAATATAGTTGTAATGGTTGGTATGTGGTGTTCACTCATATGAAAGTCAAAGGGCAAGGGTCCCTTCGAACAGACTTGAGATCATGACCAGCGACAAAACCAAGAATCTAATACTCAAATGACAGATCTTTTCATCTTAGACACTAATTATAATTCATGAAGAGAAATTATCCATGTCAGTAAAGTAGTATCCATATAACAGCATTCATGTGCTTCAAAGGATCACCTACATTTATTAAAAAGGAAGTGGCTTGAGTCTATTCACTTATCTCCTCTACTTCACATTCTAAATGATTGAGAAATTCCTCTTGATGTTCAATATGACCCATGGGAAATAAGACTAAAATAAATAATCATTGAGTGAACTAACCTGGAAAAGGTTAAGCTATCACAGTGTTTTCCTGACATTTCAAACAATTCTGCAGAGTATAAAAAACAATAATATCTAAAAATCAGCACTAGAATATATTATATGCTTAATATAGGCATTACGAAATTGATCAAATATGGAGTTCAGTTTTGTCATATCTACATTTCCAGATTCAAACCAGAGCGTCAACACAGTGTTTACATATCCCTTTGTTTTCAAAATCCTACTGTTCATTGAATAACTTAAAATGTTTGCCATATATAGCTTTATAACTTTAAAATTATTATTGTGTTTTTGGCACAATAATAGAGAGTGAAAGGATTAACACAAGCTGTTAAGAAAGCAATAAGTTAAGCTATAGAAATCATTGTGAAATACACTACATTTTAATTAGATGCAATAAATATTAATCCAAATTTTCATTTGCATCTATATTTCAGATTGCAAACAATTTAACAATATTTTACATCTAACAATATTCCTTAGGGTGTCTATGTTTAAGAATTCTAATTTTTAAAAGTGACTTTTAAGCCATTTTATTTAGCTGAAGATACAAATGAACCAAAGATAAATTGAAAAATGTAATTTCTTTCTACCTATTTTCCTTAATAGAGATAACTTTTTAATTATTACTACAGAGATGATTTACACATATATAACATATATATTTTAATTATGCCTTTAAAATGAATGAGCTCATTTTTTTCAAAAAGCTTTAAAATATTCCACTCCATGTAGATACCATTAGATATTGAATCAGTCCTCTATTGATCTTTATTGCTATTTTCATTTTGTGATTATAATGGAGATTAATACGTTTAAAAAAACGTCATTTTATATATGAATGAATAACTGTAGGATAAATTTGTCACAATATATTGCTGAGATGAAGTAAGGGGTTATGCATTTGGAAATTTATATATTTTTTTTATTTTTTAAAATTTTTATTTATTTATTTGACAGACAGAGATCACAAGTAGGCAGAGAAGCAGGCAGAGCGAGAAGAGAAAGCAGGCTCCCCGCTGAGCAGGGAACCAGATGTGGGGCTCAGTCCCAAAACCCCCGGATCATGACCTGAGCAAATGGCAGAGGCTTTAACCCACTCAGCCACCCAGGCGCCCATGTTTGGAAATTTAATAAATATTTTTTTTCTACCATTTTTTTCTATCATTGTTGTAAGTCTCACAAATATAATGATAAGTGAAATAAACCAGATACAAAAGGATACATATTATTCCGTATCATTTATGTAATATTCAAAAGCAGAAAAACTTGTAATTGTCAAAGACAGCATAATGATTACCTGTGGGAATATTTGATGAGGTTAGTTTGGGAGAGGGCACAATGGAAACTTTCAGGAGACTGGAAATATGCTCTCTTGATTTGGGAGGTAACTAAAAGGTTGTTCCTTTGATGATGGATCAAAGCCATGTTTAAAATTTCTTTAAATTTCCTTATGTGTTATATTTCAAAAATGTTTATTAACAAGAAACTCATATAATCCAACTACTTTAGTGAGACAAAACTTTTTTTATATGCTTCAGAGCCTTTTGATTCATTTGCTTTATTGAGAACTATATGTCAATCTCTTTGGCTGAGAGTTCATGGTATTTACATATATTTTATTTATATGTATTTTATATAAATTATATAAATATATTTACATATAAATAGTATATATTTATTTATAGTTATATTTTTAATGTTTATTGAGGTGTTATTAATATGTAGTATTGTACATACTTAAAGTATAAAATGCAATAAGCCCTAACAAACACATAAACCCATGAAAATTAGTTCTATACTTTTTTTTTTCCAATTTATTTATTTTCAGAAAAACAGTATTCATTATTTTTTCACCACACCCAGTGCTCCATGCAAGCTGTGCCCTCTATAATACCCACCACCTGGTACCCCAACCTCCCACCCCCCCGCCACTTCAAACCCCTCAGACTGTTTTTCAGAGTCCATAGTCTCTCATGGTTCATCTCCCCTTCCAATTTACCCAAAAGCACATACCCTCCCCAATGTCCATAACCTTCCCCCCTTCTCCCAACCCCCCTCCCCCCAGCAACCCACAGTTTGTTTCGTGAGATTAAGAGTCACTTATGGTTTGTCTCCCTCCCAATCCCATCTTGTTTCATGGATTCTTCTCCTACCCACTTAAGCCCCCATGTTGCATCACCACTCCCTCATATCAGGGAGATCATATGATAGTTGTCTTTCTCCGCTTGACTTATTTCGCTAAGCATGATACACTCTAGTTCCATCCATGTTGTCGCAAATGGCAAGATTTCGTTTCTTTTGATGGCTGCATAGTATTCCATTGTGTATATATACCACATCTTCTTGATCCATTCATCTGTTGATGGACATCTAGGTTCTTTCCATAGTTTGGCTATTGTGGACATTACTGCTATAAACATTCGGGTGCACGTGCCTCTTTGGATCTCTACGTTTGTATCTTTAGGGTAAATTCCCAGTAGTGCAATTGCTGGGTCATAGGGCAGTTCTATTTTCAACATTTTGAGGAAACTCCATGCTGTTTTCCAGAGTGGTTGCACCAGCTTGCATTCCCACCAACAGTGTAGGAGGGTTCCCCTTTCTCCGCATCCTCGCCAGCATCTGTCATTTCCTGACTTGTTGATTTTAGCCATTCTGACTGGTGTGAGGTGATATCTCATTGTGGTTTTGATTTGTATTTCCCTGATGTCGAGTGATATGGAGCACTTTTTCATGTGTCTGTTGGCCATCTGGATGTCTTCTTGGCAGAAACGTCTGTTCATGTCCTCTGCCCATTTCTTGATTGGATTATTTGTTCTTTGGGTGTTCAGTTTGTTAAGTTCTTTATAGATTTTGGACACTAGTCCTTTATCTGATATGTCGTTTGCAAATATCTTCTCCCATTCTGTCAGTTGTCTTTTGGTTTTGTTAACTGTTTCCTTTGCTGTGCAAAAGCTTTTGATTTTGATGAAATCCCAAAAGTTCATTTTTGCCCTTGCTTCCCTTGCCTTTGGCGATGTTCCTAGGAAGATGTTGCTGCGGCTGAGGTCAAAGAGGTTGCTGCCTGTGTTCTCCTCAAGGATTTTGATGGATTCCTTTCTCACATTGAGGTCCTTAATCCATTTTGAGTCTATTTTTGTGTGTGGTGTAAGGAAATGGTCCAATTTCATTTTTCTGCACGTGGCTGTCCAATTTTCCCAACACCATTTATTGAAGAGGCTGTCTTTTTTCCATTGGACATTCTTTCCTGCTTTGTCGAAGATTAGTTGACCATAGAGTTGAGGGTCTATTTCTGGGCTCTCTATTCTGTTCCATTGGTCTATGTGTCTGTTTTTGTGCCAGTACCATGCTGTCTTGATGATGACAGCTTTGTAATAAAGCTTGAAGTCCGGAATTGTGATGCCACCAACTTTGGCTTTGTTTTTCAATATCCCTTTGGCTATTCGAGGTCTTTTCTGGTTCTGCAAATATCATTCTCAATGGAGAAAAACTGAAAGCTTTTCCACTAAGGTCAGGAACACGGCAGGGATGTCCATTATCACCACTGCTATTCAACATAGTACTAGAAGTCCTAGCCTCAGCAATCAGACAACAAAAGGAAATTAAATGCATCCAAATCGGCAAAGAAGAAGTCAAATTATCACTCTTCGCAGATGATATGATACTCTATGTGGAAAACCCAAAAGACTCCACTCCAAAACTGCTAGAACTTATACAGGAATTCAGTAAAGTGTCAGGATATAAGATCAATGCACAGAAATCAGTTGCACTTCTCTACACCAACAACAAGACAGAAGAAAGAGAAATTAAGGAGTCAATCCCATTTACAATTGCACCCCGAACCATAAGATACCTAGGAATAAACCTAACCAAAGAGGCTAAGAATCTATACTCACAAAACTATAAAGTACTCATGAAAGAAATTGAGGAAGACACAAAGAAATGGAAAAATGTTCCATGCTCCTGGATTGGAAGAATAAATATTGTGAAAATGTCTATGCTACCTAAAGCAATCTACACATTTAATGCAATTCCTATCAAAGTACCATCCATCTTTTTCAAAGAAATGGAACAAATAATTTTAAAAGTTCTATACTTTTTTAATGTAGATTCCTTTGAGTTTCTAAGTACAAAGTCGTATCATCTACACAAACAGTTGCACTTTTATGCAACCCGATCTTTTATCTAATCTTAAGTCTTATTTTTTTCTTATATTGTTGCACTGGCTAGGAATTCCAGCACCATGTTGAATAGAAGTAGTGGGAAGAGGGTGGAAATCATTTCATTTTATTGTTCCCAATTTCAAAAGGAAAAATATTCAGGCAGTCAGCATTAAAAATTATGTTCACTGTAGTTGTTTTGTCTGGTTTAGATACTCTTTGTCAGGCTAGACACTTCTATCCTAGGTTTGCAGAGAGATTAATTTCTTTTCCTTTATTTTTTTATCATGAGTGGATGTTGAATTTTGTCAAAGGATTTTTAAGAATCTATTGAAATAATCACAGAGCTTTTCTTTCTAGTCTGTTAGTATAGTGAATTAAATTGATGCATTTTTGAATGGTAAACAATCCTTCCTGCATTGAACCCCACTTATCATGATGTGTTACACTTTTTATATATCTTGAGTGTTATTTAGTAATAATTTGCTTAGGATTTTTGCATAACATTTGGTAAAATTTCCCACTGAAAACATATGGCCTGGATGTTTCTTTGTTGGCATGCTTTTGAATAAAAAAACAAATTTTTAGTAGATAGAGGACTAATCTGTTTATCTACATCTTAAGTGAACTTTATATTTTTCAAGGAGGTTGTTTCATTTATTCTAAGTTGTACACTTTATGGGCAAGAGTTCTTTTTAGTATTCCTTTATTACCTTTTAAAATCCCTGGATCAGAAATGATATTTCATCTTTTATCCCTGGTATGGGTAAATTTGTCTTAATTTTCTTATATCTTTTAAACAAGTCAACTTTTGGTTTGATTTACTATTTTTTGTCAAATTCAATGATTTCTATTCTATTATTTCTTTACTTCTGTGTATTGGTGTCTGTTTTGTTTTCTTTCTCATTTTTTTCTTTATAATATAAAATCTTGGATTGTAGTACTGAGACCATTTTTATTTCTAATATGAACATTTAATTCTATGTATTTACCTCTAAACTGTGTTTTAGTAGTATCCCATAAAGTTTGCCATATTTTAAATTTCATTAATTGCAAATGTTGTTTTTAATTTTCCTTAAAATGTCTTCTTATACCCATGGGTTATTTCAATGTATGTTATTCATATACAAATACTTAGGATTTTCCATATGTCTGTAGTTATTCATTTCTAATTTCATTCTGTTATGGTCCAAAAACATACTTTTTATAGTATCTATTCTTTTACATTTATTCAGGTTTGCTGTATGGGATGAATTATGGTCTATCTCCATGTTAACTCAAAGGAATATGTATTTTACTGTGTGGAAAGTTCTATAAATGTCAATTAAGTACATACTCTTTGATTTTTTATATGCAGGCCAGTTGAGACAAATCAAATATGTTATGAAAGATATCATAAAAAAGTCACCCACTGGAAAGTCCCACGAAGAAACTTCGTGGGGTAATGAAATAAATCTCTGCCCTTTGCTTTGAGTGTTGTTTATATGGGTCTATACACTTTCAAACTTATCAAATTTTAGACTTAAGATCTGTGCATTTCACTGTTGCACAAATTTTGCCTAAATTAAAAAAAAAAAGTTAAAGGAGGTAAGTACAGAATTTTCTCAGACATTTTATGTTACATATAAAGTCTACATTATCTTAAAATGAATAGAGAGATGGGGCACCTGGATGGATTAGTCAGTTAAGTGTCCAACTCTTGATTTAGGCTCAGGTCAGGATCCCAGGGTCATGAGATCAAGCCCTGCCAAGGGCTCCTAATAATATCATGCTGGGGATGGAACCTGCTTAAGTTTCTACCTTTCCTTCTGCTCCTCCCCCCATGCCTTGCACTCTCTCTATATATATATATCTCAAAAAATATATAAATAAATAAATAAAAGAAAATAAAAAATAAAAAAAATAAAGGAATGAAGAGGATTTTAGCGGTTTCGGGTCTCACATTTAGGATTTGTTTTTGTGTACGGTGTAAGAAAGTGGTCTAATTTCATTTTTTTGCATGTAGCTGTCTGGCTTCCCAAACACTTGTTGAAGAGACTCTATTCCCCATTGAATATACCTTCCTGCTTTGTTGAAGATTAAATGACCATATAATTGTGGAACATGGATGGAGCTAGAGGGTACAATGGTGAGTGAAATAAGTCAGTCAGAGTAAGACAAATACCATATATGATTTCACTTATGTGGAATTTAAGAAACAAAACAAATGAGCGAAGGGAAAAAGACAGAGGAAAACCAAGAAACAGACTCTTAACTATAGAGAATACACTGATGGTGATGGGAGGGGAGGTAGCTGGGGGATGGGTGAAATCAGTTATGGAGATTAAGGAGGGCACTAGAAATGAGCACCAGGTGTCATATAGAGGTGCTGAATCACTATATTGTACACCTGAAAATAATATTATACTGTATGCTAGCTAACTGGAATTTAAATAAAAACTTATAAATAAATGATCAAAAAATAAATAGTGAGGATTTTTAACTTCTGGGTATTCATTAATAGCTTAAATTTATGGTAGCATAAATATGCTACTAATAAACATCAATGTTACACCTGCCAGTTTTCAAACCAAAGTTACAGCAAATTTTCAGTTTCAAGTTGAAAATTCTCTCCTTAAAAATCTGATGACATGAATTCAAAGAAAGAAATGATTGCAGTATTTTCAAAAGTATTACACTTGATCTTAGCCAAAAGACCAAGAAGTGATGTATTATCAAAATTATCATGTCACTGTTGTTAGCATCCCTATTGTCGCTCTCAGATTATCAGATTCTAGTAACCATGTTAGATGAAAAGAAAAGTATTCTGATAATTATTTTTACCCTAAAGAGTTAGCTATTTTTTTCTTTCTTACTTTACCTTGTAACTTCCTTTGATATGACATGGTAAGGCAAATAAGATTACACAGGACTGTCTATCCAATTCTCTACATCTTAATTGATTGTAAAATTTCCTCTAGTCTACTCCTAATAATGGCCTACATTCAAAAATAAAATGTTATTTTAATGTTGTTACCTAGTTTAGGAACTAATATTTATTAGACCCCTGTTATTTTGCTAATGGTGTGGTAAATGCTGTTTAGTCTCCATTCATTTTGTCCTCACAACTTTATCAGAAGGCACTATTATTCCACATTATATAGATCACAAAATTGTGATTCAGAAAAATTTAACTTCTTCACAGTTGGTAATTTGAGAAACTTATACTCAAAGCTAAGTTACTAAGATTATCTTGTCCATGTTTCCATTATACCAGAGTGTTACAGAATAGTCCTATTTTCATTTTTTTACCAGTATATGTTAACAATATTTTAATATCATTTTTTACCTAATAAATAAAAATAGATTCTTAATAATCATTAAAGCCTCTTCTCTCATCAATCTTCACTTTCATACATCCCTTAATATGCATTTACATATATTCAATTTTAAATAGTTCATTAGTACATGAAATACTTGTGGGTTTACTTGGCTAGAATTTATACTGCAGAAGGTCATGGTTTTGTTGCGTGCATAATGAATTAAAAGTCACAACTAAGGAATATTATGACTCAATGTTGCATTTTAAAATTGCTTTCCTTCAGAGTAAATAATCTCAGATGTTCAAATAATTCCAACTTGAGGTTATCACAAGGCTTCTCTTAAAAAACAAGTGTCTTACTAATACTCGAAATATAATTTTTATTATCCCACAAAATATATGATTATTCAAAGTTAAAGCATATGAGTTAAGACTAAATCTCCCAAGTCTTGAATAAATTTATCTGTTCCATCTTGACTCTAAATTAATTCCAACTTATTTTTCTGAGGCAAGAGTCAATCTTTCAACATATAGCTATCTAACTCATGTTAATATGTATGGAATGAAAGTTCTTATATAAACTAAATATTTATATTTATATATAAATAAATATATACATGAACTGTATATAAACTAAATAATTATTAGAATCAAAAAACTTTCACCTTACCATTTGTTTTTTTTTTTTTTTTTTTTTTTACTTCATAGGACAAATTTTATTATTAATTTGATCCCACGATTCTGGCTCATTTTTATATAGATTTTTTTATTATTATATAGATAATTTTTTTTCCCAATTTATTTATTTTCAGAAAAACAGTATTCATTATTTTTTCACCACACCCAGTGCTCCATGCAAGCTGTGCCCTCTATAATACCCACCACCTGGTACCCCAACCTCCCACCCCCCCCGCCACTTCAAACCCCTCAGACTGTTTTTCAGAGTCCATAGTCTCTCATGGTTCACCTCCCCTTCCAATTTACCCAAATTCCCTACTCCTCTCTAACGCCCCTTGTCCTCCATGCTATTGGTTATGCTCCACAAATGAGTGAAACCATATGATAATTGACTCTCTCTGCTTGACTGATTTCACTCAGCATAATCTCTTCCAGTCCCGTCCATGTTGCTAAAAAAGTTGGATATTCGTCCTTTCTGATGGAGGCATAATACTCCATAGTGTATATGGACCACATCTTCCTTATCCATTCATCCGTTGAAGGGCATCTTGGTTCTTTCCATAGTTTGGCGACTGTGGCCATTGCTGCTATAAACATTGGGGTACAGATGGCCCTTCTTTTCACGACATCTGTATCTTTGGGGTAAATACCCAGGAGTGCAATTGCAGGGTCGTAGGGAAGCTCTATTTTTAATTTCTTGAGGAATCTCCACACTGTTCTCCAAAGAGGCTGCACCAACTTGCATTCCCACCAACAGTGGAAGAGGGTTCCCCTTTCTCCACATCCTCTCCAACCCATGTTGTTTCCTGTTTTGTTAATTTTGGCCATTCTAACTGGTGTAAGGTGATATCTCAATGTGGTTTTAATTTGAATCTCCCTGAGGGCTAATGATGATGAGCATTTTTTCATGTGTCTGATAGCCATTTGTATTTCTTGATTGGAGAAGTGTCTGTTCATATCTTCTGCCCATTTTTTGATGTGTTTGTCTGTTTCGTGTGGGTTGAGTTTGAGGAGTTCATTATAGATCCTGGATGTCAACCTTTTGTCTGTACTGTCATTTGCAAATATCTTCTCCCATTCCGTGGGTTGCCTCTTTGTTTTTTTGACTGTTTCCTTTGCTGTGCAGAAGCTTTTGATTTTGATGAAGTCCCAGAAGTCTATTTTCGCTTTTGTTTCCTTTGTCTTTGGAGACGTATCTTGAAAGAAGTTGCTGTGGCTGATATCGAAGAGATTACTGCCTATGTTCTCCTCTAAGATTCTGATAGATTCCTGTCTCACGTTGAGGTCTTTTATCCATTTTGAGTTGATCTTTGTGTACGGTGTAAGAGAATGGTCGAGTTTCATTCTTCTACATATAGCTGTCCAGTTTTCCCAGCACCATTTATTGAAGAGACTGTCTTTTTTCCACTGTATATTTTTTCCTGTTTTGTCGAAGATTAATTGACCATAGAGTTGAGGGTCCATATCAGGGCTCTCTACTCTGTTCCACTGGTCTATGTGTCTGTTTTTATGCCAGTACCATGCTGTCTTGGTGATCACAGCTTTGTAATAAAGCTTGAAATCAGGTAAGGTGATGCCGCCAGCTTTATTTTTGTTTTTCAACGTTTCCTTAGCGATTCGGGGTCTCTTCTGATTCCATACAAATTTTAGGATTATTTGCTCCAGCTCTTTGAAGAATGCCGGTGGAATTTTGATCGGAATGGCATTAAAAGTATAGATTGCTTTAGGCAGTATAGACATTTTAACGATGTTTATTCTTCCGATCCAAGAGCATGGAATGGTCTTCCATCTTTTTGTGTCTTCTTCAATTTCTTTCATGAGTGTTCTATAGTTCCTCAAGTATAGATCCTTTACCTCTTTAGTTAGGTTTATTCCCAGGTATCTTATGGTTCTTGGTGCTATAGTAAATGGAATCGATTCTCTAATTTCCCTTTCTGTATTTTCCTTGTTAGTGTATAAGAAAGCCACTGATTTCTGCACATTGACTTTGTATCCTGCCACATTGCTGAATTGCTGTATGAGTTCTAGTAGTTTGGGGGTGGAGTCTTTTGGGTTTTCCATATAAAGAATCATGTCATCTGCGAAGAGAGAGAGTTTGACTTCTTCATTACCAATTTGGATACCTTTTATTTCTCTCTGTTGTCTGATTGCTGTTGCTAGGACTTCTAATACTATGTTGAACAAGAGTGGTGAAAGTGGGCATCCTTGTCTTGTTCCTGATCTCAACGGGAAGGCTGCAAGCTTTTTCCCATTGAGGATGATATTTGCTGTGGGTCTTTCATAGATAGATTTGATGAGGTTCAGGAATGTTCCCTCTATCCCTATACTTTGAAGCGTTTTAATCAGGAACGGATGTTGGATTTTGTCAAATGCTTTTTCTGCATCAATTGAGAGGACCATGTGGTTCTTCTCTCTTCTCCTATTAATTTGTTGTATCACATTGATTGATTTACGAATGTTGAACCATCCTTGTAGCCCAGGGATGAATCCCACCTGATCATGGTGGATAATCTTTTTAATGTGTTGTTGGATCCTGTTGGCTAGGATCTTGTTGAGAATCTTAGCATCCATATTCATCAGTGATATTGGTCTGAAATTCTCCTTTTTGGTATGGTCCTTGCCTGGTTTGGGGATCAGGGTAATGCTGGCTTCATAGAAAGAGTCTGGAAGTTTTCCTTCTGCTTCAATTTTTTGAAACAGCTTCAGGAGAATAGGTGTTATTTCTTCTTGGAAGGTTTGGTAGAATTCCCCAGGGAATCCGTCAGGTCCTGGGCTCTTGTTTTTTGGGAGATTTTTGATCACTGCTTCAATCTCGTTATTAGATATCGGTCTATTCAGGTTGTCGATTTCTTCCTGGTTCAATTTTGGTAGTTTATATTTTTCCAGGAATGCATCCATTTCATCAAGGTTGCTAAGCTTATTGGCATATAACTGTTCGTAGTAACTTCTGATGATTGTTTCTACTTCCTTGGTGTTAGTTGTGATCTCTCCCCTTTCATTCATAATTTTATGAATTTGGGATTTCTCTCTTTTCTTTTGGATTAGTGTAGCCAGTGGCTTATCGATCTTATTGATTCTTTCAAAAAACCAGCTTCTAGTTTCATTGATACGTTCTACTGTATCTCTGGTTTCTCCCTCATTGATCTCAGCTCTAATCTTGATGATTTCCCTTCTTATGTGTGGAGTTGGTTTGATTTGTTGTTGATCCTCCAGTTCTTTAAGGTGTAGAGACAGCTGGTGTGTTCTGGATTTTTCAATTTTTTTGAGCAAGGCTTGGATGGCTATATATTTTCCCCTTAGGACCGCCTTTGCTGTATCCCATAGGATTTGGACCGAAGTGTCTTCATTCTCATTGGTTTCCATGAATTGTTTCAGTTCTTCTTTGATCTCCTGGTTGATCCAACCATTCTTAAGCAAGGTGGTCTTTAGCTTCCAGGTGTTTGAGTTCCTTCGGAACTTTTCCTTGTGATTGAGCTCCAGTTTCAAAGCATTGTGATCTGAGAATATGCAGGGAATAATCTCAGTCTTTTGGTATCGGCTGAGTCCTGATTTGTGACCCAGTATGTGGTCTATTCTGGAGAAGGTTCCGTGTGCACTTGAGAAGAATGAGTATTCTGCTGTTTTAGGGTGGAATGTTCTGTATATATCTATGAGGTCCATCTGGTCCAATGTGTCGTTCAATGCTCTTGTTTCTTTATTGATTTTCTGCTTCAATGATCTGTCTAATTCTGAAAGAGGCGTGTTAAGATCACCTACGATTAGTGTATTCATATCAATATGACTCTTTATCTTGATTAACAGTTTTCTTAAGTAATTGGCTGCTCCCATATTGGGAGCATAGATATTTACAATTGTTAGATCATCTTGGTGGATAGTCCCTTTAAGGATTATGTAGTGTCCTTCTGTATCTCTGACTACAGTCTTTAGTTTGAAGTCTAATTTATCTGATATGAGAATCGCTACCCCAGCCTTCTTTTGAGTCCCATTGGCATGAAAGATGCTTCTCCACCCCTTCACTTTCAGTCTGCGTGTATCTTTAGGTTCAAAATGGGTCTCTTGTAGACAGCATATGGATGGGTCCTGTCGTTTTATCCAATCTGCAACCCTGTGCCGTTTTATGGGTGCATTGAGGCCATTCACATTGAGAGTGATTATTGATAGATACGTTTTTATTGACATCGAGTTACCTTTGAAGTCTTTCTTTCTGTAGACTGTCTCTATATTTCTGTTCAATGCTATTCTTGGGATTTTTCCTCTTTTATAGAACCCCCCTTAATATTTCCTGCAGTATCGGCTTGGTGGTTGCATAGTCTTTTAAGTCTTGCCGGTCTTGGAAACTCTTTATCTCTCCATCCATTTTGAATGTCAGTCTTGCTGGATAAAGTATTCTTGGCTGCATGTTCTTCTCATTTAGTGCCCTGAATATATCTTGCCAGCCTCTTCTGGCTTGCCAGGTCTCTGTGGACAGGTCTGACGTTATTCTGATGGGCTTCCCTCTGTAAGTAAGGAGCCTCTTTGCCCTGGCAGCTTTCAAGAGATTATACCTAGAATTATAATTTCTCAATTTGACTATCAGGTGTCGTGATGTTTTTTTGGAGTGTATAATCTTGGGTGGAGACCGTTCAGCCTCTAGTACATGAACGCTGGTTTCATTCGCGAGATTCGGAAAGTTTTCATGAAGGACTTGTTCCACGACATCTTCTAGACTTCTTTCTTTCTCCTCCCCTTCAGGAATTCCAATAATTCTGACGTTGGAACGCTTCATGGCATCACTTATTTCCCTAATTCTGCTTTCGTGGGATCTAAGCTGTTTGTTCCAGGCTTCCTCCTGATCCTTTCTCTCTATCTGTTTGTCTTCCAGATCACTAATTCTATCTTCTGTCTCAGTTACCCTAGCTTTGAGAGAGTTTAGATTGGATTGGAACTCATTGAGAGCATTGTGGACCTCCTCCCTGGTAGCTTTAAGCTCCGCCCTAACATTGTGAACATCCTGTCTGGTCGCTTTCAGTTCGGCTCTAATCAATTCTGTTTGGTCATCCATGGCTTTCTCCAACCTAGCTATTGCCTGGATAATTGTTAGCCTGAATTCTCTTTCCGACATATTGTCTATGTTGATAGCCGTTAGCTCTGTTGCGGAAGGTCCATCCTCTGTATTTTTCTTCTGTTGGGCATTCCTCCTTCTAGTCATTTTGGTGGGAGAAGACTGAACAGATGTAGCTGGATGTATCAACTCTGGTGCAGTCAAGGTGCACCCTGGAACACTTCCTGATCTCCGTCTCAGAAGCCTCAGTCTGGGTGCAGAAGCTGAATAAATTCCCCCTTGGATGCTGGCAGTGCAGGTTCCAAGTTAAAGACCCTGGGGGCGCAGGATCTTTTGCTCGTCCCCAAAGCCAAGGCAGTGGCGGCTGTTTGGGAGCTCCTGACCGCCAGAGAGGTTCCAAGCAGCGATCGCACACTGAGATTTTGCCGCTGGCCGGGGCTGGGAGTGTCCTGCTTGCGCGCACCTCTTTTCAGAGGCGGCTGTGGGTCGGGCGCGCGTCTGGGGCACTGAGAATGGGGCGCTGGTCCGTAAGCCGCAGGCTGGGCTTTTGCGCGCCTCTGTCCGGGGAAGAGTTTCGCGGGCGCGAGGCTTAGACTTTGAAACAATGGCCCGGGTCAAGAAGCGCCCCAGGGCCTTAGAAACCCAGGAGAGCTGGAGCTCTCAAGCTTTGTGGTAGGGCTAGCGCGCGTTCTGCAGACCGGCTCCCATCCCCTCACAGGAGCCGGAACCCCGCGCTCTGGGGCACGCTGGCGGCTTAGGGACCAGGAGCCGGTTTCTCCGCCGCACTCTCTCTGCCTCCGCGCCGGGGAGGCCGTCTGGGACCGGGGACTCAAGCCCCTGTCCCTAGCCGCCCCGATTCCCACAGTTTGCCCCCGCGATCCTTTGCTCTTTTGGAGTGCTTTCAACCAGTCTCCGAGTTAATGCTGGTCCCCAGACGCAGGGCACTCTTGCTCGTATTGGGGTATTACTTTTGCACCGGTCGCCTCTGGTGGCTCCCTCCCCCTTTTGTTTATCTTCCGATCTCAGTCCGCTGTTCCCATTCCGCTTTACCTGCTCACTGGCGTCTTCTGCCCCTGTAGAGATCCAGACGTGTATAATTCTGATCTCAGGCTGATTTCATGGGTGATCAGAGTTCTTTGGTAGGTAATCAGCTCACTTTGGGGTACCAGCTGAAAAGACGCCTCTTCCTAGTACCCCGCCATCTTGTCCCCCCCACCATTTGTTTTTTTGAAACAAATGAATGCAGATTTAATCTACCAAGACATTATCTTTAGTCTTAACTAAATGAATTAATTATTCCAAAGGCTGACATTAAATTTGCTGTGTTATTATAAAGTTTTTGTAACCATTATATTTCACAAAGTGATCTTAAATCATACAAAACCATGAATTTTAGGAAGAGAGATAGTTTTATTCTTTATTATACCTATAGCGCCAAGCACATAGTAGATATTTTTTCATTTCTTGAATTTATTAATTTGTTGTATTTGCAAGACGGCTTTCAAAGATCTAAAGCCATGTTTATCTATTCAGCAATTTTGTTCATCAGAGTATTATCTATACAATTATTTAAAAAATATTTTCCCTGCCAAAATTGTATTTCACATTAAAAAAATTCTTTAAAGTTCATTATATTTACCCTTGCCAATATTTCTCCAGTCTTCAGGCTTAAAATAATTTACAACTTGAAGATATTTGTGTTCATGGTGATTCATGGTCAGTGAAATATCTCTATACTATGATCAATGAGCTGCCTTTATTTCCAGGTATAATTTAAATTGAAATTATCTCATATATTTGATGGAATGATGAAGTGTAATGCCTTTGTATCTAAGAGACAAAGGCACCCATGTACAGATAAAACAACTGACAAACAGATAAAGTGAATTCCCAATTGCAAGAAAAAATGAAAAAAAGACCTACAGTTCTTTTCACAAAAATATACACTTTTATAGTCCAACACTATGTAGTGGCTGAAGACTAATTCTCACGTGAATCATTTTGTTTTTAAGTATTTATGTATTAGGCAAGGACTATTACTTGATAAAATCAAATTTTTGGAAGTCCAATAGGAATAAATAAAATTTCACTGTCTTTGTCTACTTGGTTTCTGTATACAGGAAAATCACCTCTAACACATTTTTCCACTCTTCAGTTATGTAATTAAACATGTTCACAGTAAATAGGAAATGCATTCTATGTTTCTCTAACTAGTGTTCACAGAATAATAGGTAACTATAATTTTGGTTGCTAGTGCTCAAAAGATATACATTATCTCACTAAGTAAGTATAAATCAATTTCTGAAGGGTGATCTTAAGTCTGTGTTTTAATGTTTAATATAAGATTGTTCACATTAGCTGCTGGAATGTTTTTTCTTTAAAAATACTTTTAAGCAGTAGTTTCTAATTGTATGTGTGTAGATTGCTAATCTTGATCTGATTTGAGTTTTTCAATCCATAGCTTAAAATTGAAATGTTTGTAATGCTTTGTACCATTACAGCATATGAAGGAGACCTAAGATTCAAACTTGAGTAAAATAAATGTAATTAAAATTTTACAAAAGTTCACTTAAATATTTTCTATGTCAGTAAACAGTAACAATAAGCAAATGTGGTAAATGTAGTTCAACCATAAAACAAATAGCCTCTGTAAATATATGAAATATTGAGAAGTTATACCTATCTCTCAGAATACATTAGTCTGCAATTGTGAAGTTAAGTAAGATCTGGCAATAGTAAAGAAGAGTTAAGACCTAAAAGTGGTGGTGGTGTTATGTGTGTTAGGGTGGTAATACAAGGAAAATATGAACGGAGTGGAAAATAATTATCTTTATTGTACATAAGATATGGAATTAAGATAAAGTAATGTTTTGCCTAGTAAGCTTGCAGAGCTTGTTTTTCCTTGAGTCTAATCCAATTTTTTTATTATAAATTTCATTTTCATTTAATTAGAAAGTTTCCTTCCAATACAGGGAAATAATTTCTTTCTCTACATTCCTGCACCCTTTCCACACATCTTCAAGATATAGATTGACTTAGGCCATTTATAAATAGTTAGATTTAATCAACGAGGTAAACATTCATATAGCAATTATTGCAATTAACCTCTTTGATGTTAATCACTTCTATTTGTGTCTTGTAGAAGTAACTTCATTTCTTATGTCTTTAATAGAAGTAACTTTACTATCTATCCTCCTAAGGTGCCAACTTTTTGAGTCATGAACATCCCTTAAAAATACAAGGGGATCACCTTGAGCTCCGAAAATGCAAATCAACTGGAAAAACACCAGCTGGCCTTAAATCTTTCAACACTGCAGTTTAGTCTGCCTCATGTCAGCAGGCTAGCAGGTATTCTTTTTATAGAAACAGAACTTAGCAAATGTAGCTACTGTTTCTTTCTTGTCAAGAGTGAATTTCTCCCTTCTGCAGCGGTATCCAGCACACACACACACACACACACACACACACACACGGACACACATGCACAGAATTACACACAAGGATACATTTGGAGAACAATAGGTGCTAGTGAAAGTTACTACCAGGATAGAGCCATTAGATTGAAACTACTCTTCAGTTTTGTACTAAAATAGCTTAAAAAAGCCAAATCTGTTTTTGCTGTCTTTTCAATAAATTATTAGTAGCAATAAAATAAAGTAAAATAAAATAT
Source organism: Neogale vison (assembly GCF_020171115.1). Classification (NCBI taxonomy): domain Eukaryota; kingdom Metazoa; phylum Chordata; class Mammalia; order Carnivora; family Mustelidae; genus Neogale; species Neogale vison. Next base: position 79,918,446 of record NC_058093.1, read on the forward strand.
AAATAAGACGGAGAAAAGTCATTAATTATGTACTCTTTTTTTTTTCTTTAAGAGAAATAAATGCCAGCAATAGTCATGAAAATTAATCGGAGTTTATGCTCCAGTTTAAAAATACTCAACTGCAGTTCACTCCGGTAAAACCTCAGTATGTTCTGATTGTCTCTCCATCCATTCTTTTGTGTCCTTATTTTTAAAGCATATGATAAGTCACTGTCTCCCTTTCTGTGTTACTGTGTCCCCAAAAAAGATAAAGAGGTAATATATGCAACCCAAAATAACTGTTTCTTATAATAAGAAAAGGTTAAAACCATTTATATGGTGACTCACATAGACATCAAGCGTTGCAAATGTATCAGGCATGTGATGGCATAATTTGAGAAGAAAACCCATTCTAATTTTTTTTCCCCATGAAATGGGACATCATTTAAAGCTAAACATTGCAGAAACATGAAGCATATCCTGTCATCCCTGAGTAACAGCTTCTATTTTCTATTTACCCAGTTATCTCCCTTTCCTTTGTTTATAGACTCTATTAAATAACCACATGTCACACTGGATAATAAATCAGATTGTTACACATTTTCTTCCTCTCCATCACTAATCTACCATTGCCCCTGTTATTCCATAATAGCTTCCATGAAATATTTTGACTGTTGATCTCAGAAACTTTTCTTTATAAAAGAATAGTGATAGATGCTTTTTGACAGGGGTGCTCTCTAACTATGCAATTTGTACTAGCTATAAAATGATGTCAAAATATTCATTTATATATTTAAGCCCCCATTGAATGCCGACTGGCTGCTGTTCTAGGTACAATGAAAACTACTGGGAATCTGGCAACACTAACTTCACTTAATGTATCTACTCTATATAAAAGAACAAAATGTGTTCATAAGACCTTACAGGCAAAGAATAGAAGAACTTGTAATACCTGAGTCATTGTCCATATGTACCATACATTTCTTAATATTTCCAGTATAGATTTATGTGAAAAGAAGAAAATATGAAATAAAAGATAACCTTAGTAAATTTTTTGATTATAATACACACATAGAAACAGACTACAGAGAAATATGGAAAGTATGACAATTAGATGTCCTTTTTTTTAAGCTATTTTTTAAAATAGGTGCAGCATTTTACAGTATCTTATTAATAAATTTTAATTATATAATATATCAAACAAGATAATTTTAAAAAGAGATTTATCAACGTTTCTATGGTCAGTATAGATCAGTATTTTTCCACATATGTCTTAGATATCCTTTTTATGAACTAAAAAATGCAGATAGAATGATAACTCCTTGATCCTTTCCCCAACCTTTTTTCCGCAGAGTTTAGTTATCACTTAAAGTAGCTATTAATTATCCATTAAATTTTTAAAGCTTTGGTGTATGCATATGTATTCATAGATATATGTAAATACATTTATGTAAATATCAGTCTACATTCTCTATAATTTCATAAATAACACAGTAGTAAGCATATCTTTTTTCATCTTTTCATCCAAATATTTTGATATTTATTTATATTGTTATACATATCTTTATTTCAATGATAAGTGCTTTGTATTTGTATTCTAATGTGAAAAAATATAATTTCATTACTCATTTCCTACTTATAAATAATTAATTTGTTTATCCCCTTTTCAGTTATAAGCAATACTGCAAGGAATACTTATATATGTTTCTTGCCTACATGTATGAGAATTCTACAAAATGTGTTTAGTGGTGAACAATGTGTCATACATAGAGCATAAATATCTTAAAATTTAATAGTTATTGTCAAATTTTCTCCGAATGTCTGAACCAAATTACATTTCCAATAGAAATATTTAAGTAAAATTTTCCTACTCAATCCTTGATGTTTTACAATTCTATAATGTTAGTTTTGCTATCTAATTGATGAGAAGCTATGCATTTTAATTACATTTCTTTGATTTTTAGTGACTTAGAGCATATTTTCATGGTTACTAGTCATTCAAATATTTTCTTTCATAACTTGTCTATTTATATCATTTGCCTAGTTTCATGTTGATTACTTATTTTTCCTTTCTGTCTCATAGAAGTTATTTAATACTCCAAGTACCTACATTTTTAAAGGTTGCATATAACATCTCCTTTTGTGAGTTTTCTTTTCATTTGTATGTCTTTTAAGAAGATATAAAGGTTTTCTTTAAATTTTCATATCATTAAATATATGTTTGTCCATTTTATGATATGACATTTTGAGACTTGACTAAGTCATGTTTCCTACCTTGATATTATAAATTGGTATTCTTCTATTTTTTTCTTTCACATCTTCAACTTCTGTGTATTCTGTTTATGTGCATTGCATAAATCAGGGATCTATATTTTATCTTTCAATAAGGATAGCAAATATCCTAGAGGCATAGTTTGTATGGGCCATTTTCCCCTGGTGAAACACAATGCAATTGTATTAAATACCAAGTTTCTACATGCATATCTGCTCCTAGATTCTCTGTTTTGTTCGACTAATGTACATACATTCTAATATTCTCTCTTTGAATTATTAAATATATTAGTACTTCTGGGACTACATCTATTTTCATACATTTCAGGATTTTCTTGCCACTTCCATATCTAAATTTGATGAAATGGTAAATTTGACATTACTTCATAAATTTTTTCATGTAGTTTATGTATTCATTTAATATTCAGTATATTTATTTTCCAAATTGATTCATTTTCTTTAACATATAATGTATTATTTGCTTCAGGGGCACAGGTCTGTGAATCATCAGTCTTACACAATAATCAGTCTTACACAGCAATTACACAATCATTGATTACACAATCATCAGTCTTACACAGCACTCACCATGGCACATACCCTCCCCAGTGTCCATCACCCAGCCACCCTATCCCTCCCACTCTCCTTCCTTCCAGCAACCCTGGAAATTTGTTTCCTGAGATTAAGAGTCTTTTATGGTTTGTCTCCCTCCTGGTCCCATCTTGTTTCATTTTTCCCTCCCTTCCCCCGATGACCGCCCTGCCCTGCCTCTCAAATTCCTCATATCAGAGAGATCATATGATAATTGTCTTTCTCTGGTTGACTTATTTCGCTTAGCATAATATGCCCTAGTTCCATCCACATCATGGCAAATGGCAAGATTTTGGTTTGTTTGATAGCTGTGTAGTGCTCCTGTGTGTGTGTGTGTGTGTGTGTGTGTGTGTGTAATACACACACACAGTGTAATACACACACACACACACACACACACACACCCCGTATCTTCTTTATCCATTCATCTGTTGATGGACATTTAGCCTCATTCCATAGTTTGGCTATTGTGGACATTGCTGTTATAAACATTGGGGTGCACGTTCCCCTTAGGATCACTACATTTGTATCTTTAGGGTAAATACCCAGTAGTGTGATTGCTAGGTCATAGGATAACTCTATTTTCAACTTTTTGAAAAAGTTGGAAGTTGGAAACCTCCATACTGTTCCAAAAGTTGGAAACCTCCATACTGTTTTCCAGAGTGGCTGCACCAGCTTGCATTCCCACCCACAGTGTAGGAGGGTCTCCCTTTCTCTGCATCCTTGCCAACACCTGTCGTTTCCTGACTGGTTAATTCTAACTGGTGTGAATTGGTATCTCACTGTGGTTTTGATTTGTATTTCCCTGATGCCAAGTGATACTGACACTTTTTCATGTGTCTGTTGGCCATTTAGATATCTTCTTTGCAAAAATGTCTGTTCCTGTCTTTGGCAAATTGATTAATTTTATTTTAAAAATGTTAAGTTTTTTAAATATATTATTCATTGGATGTGCAAAGTTTAACTATTTTTACTATTGGGAATTTATAGATTATTTCTATTTTATATTATAAATCTGAATTTTTATATATTGCCATTTTTATTTACAAATGCATGTTCACATAATATATTTTTCTTTATATATCATATATACAAAATCAAGAAATTTGATTATAATTATGTATATATATGAAGTTTTATATATATATAACTATATATATAACTATATATAAAATTATTTACCCGGTTTAGAATCTCCAAGTGGGAATATTAAAGTAAATGGCACATATATTTTGATATATTTTGATGCATTCTGAAATTATTTCCTAAGGGTTCTTTGTATTTACAGTGCTACACACAACATACGTCAATTTTATGTAAGCTATATCTGCATAAATAATGAAAAATAGCATATTAAAATGTTTCAAATTTGAAGCATAATAAGTAAGATATTGTTTGTATACCCCCACTACCTCCTCTCAAAAGGGACAGTTAAAAGTCTCATCCACTAACTGTATCCTGCTCAAATCCAAGGTTGCTTGTGTAAAGTTGCCTAGGTAAGGTTGGATGTGGCTTCTCAAGGCTGAGAAATCTAAAAGGAAAAAAATATTCTGCTCTCTGCTTTCTCCTTCCTTGCTTCTTTGTGTTGAAATAGAAACACAGAGAATGTCTTTCTGATCCAAAAGTTTTATAAATATGCACTCTTATTTTTTCCCTATCTCCTGAGTTTGTTTGTTTGTTTCTTTTAATATTTTTGGGGGGGAAAGTTTTGTTTTGTTTTACTTATGTAAAATATGTACATATTTTGATTATGTAAATGTAATTGGCAGGTTTCATCTCATTAAAGCACGGGATCTTTTGAGGCTCTTGACTACTTTTTGAAACTCTCTCATTTCTCAGCACTGTGGAAACCACACCACCGTGATTCTGCTACTTCTCTGAGACACTACAGTTTAGTCATCATGGTGTACTCACCGATGAGTTTTCCAGGATTTTGTTCTCATTTCTCTTCACATTCAAAGATTTTGTTGGCTTAAACTACAATCTATATGCTAATGATTCTCAAATCTGTAGCTTCAAGTCTCCTATGTACAATAGATTATTGGACATAGCTACTTGAAAATCACAGTACTGACTCAAAATCTAACATGATTAAAATTGGAAAATGGTATCAGTGTCTTTTATACTGCTTCTTATGCTGGCTTCCATTCCCCACCATCCCTACCCCTAGTCACTGTCTGCTGCACCTGCTTATTTTTCTCCATTTCCAGTTTGGTAGGTGGTTTAAGAATTCCCCTTGTCTTTCAAGTCAGAAACCTGGATGTCGGTCTGAATGATCACTTCCCCCTTTATAGCTATATCCAGTTAAGCACATTTTCTGTTATTTTTGTATCCTAAATATCCCTTGGACTGCCCTGATCAGTACCCATTGCTAAAATTTAGCTCTTAATTTTTCTTTTACATAATCGTCATAATATCCTAAACTATTTTTTTGTCTGCTCTTTCCATCCATCCTAATTATGTGTGGGTGATTCCAACTTAATCATCCTACATTGTCTCTGCCTGAAACCCTTTAAAAAGTCCAAGTACACAGGTCCTTTATTACTGACTTCTCTCTGACCCTTCTATACTTTTCTTGAAACACATCTTTATTCTAGATACATCCTACAAATTCCCAACTCTCTGACAATTTAAAATCTTTGTTCTGGATTTTCGCATATGGTTTACTCTGCTTAAAATGTCCAATTAGATACCATCCATCTCATTAGTTGCTATTCTTTAAGACAGTTAAAGCATCACTAGTCTATAAACATTCCTCTGATAACTACCAAATTTGTTCTACGTTCTGTATTAGTCAGGGTTGTCTAGAGAAACAGAACCAAGAGGGTGTGTGGAACAGGGAGAAAAAAGGGAGTGGGGAGGAGAGGGAGAGAGATTGATTGACTATTTAAAGAATGGCTCATGTGATTGTAAAGGTGCAAGTCCAAAATTTGCAGGATGGGCCAGCATATTTGACACCCAGAGGAGAGTTGTAGTCTGAGTCCAACACAGTCGTCTGGCAGAACTTCTTGCTCATGGGAGCAATCTTTGTTCTGTTAAGGCCTTTAATTTATTGGATTAGGCCCATGCACGTTATGGAGGGTAGTCTGCTCTACTCAAAGTCTATGGATTTAAATGTTAATCTCACCCAAAATACACCATCAAGGAAAATATCCAAAATAATACTTGATCAAATATTTGGGCACCTATGTAAAATTAATTATCCCAAGTACCCATTTCTGCACTTCTTTTGTAATTCTTTAGCACAGACAAAGATATTTTAAGAGAGATAGTTCTACTCTTTAATAAAAGAAATCCTTAAGCATACTATAATAATCAAATAATATATGAGGTCTTGTAATGAAAAGTAAAAATCCTCTCCCCTTTCTTTCCCTTCTTCTTGTGCAACTCCTTAGGGAAACACCCCCCCCTTTTTTTTTTGCTTGTAGTACCTCTGGTAGTTAATTGCGTATTACAAACAATATTTTATATAGCTCTTTCTTATTTTATCAGCTTTAGATATGATCTCTCTGTTTTCATACTTGAACCATTCCCAATAAAAGTGGCCTGTCTCCAAAAATAATTTTAGATCCTCATTATTTTTATTTTTAATTAAAGCTGCATGCTTAGAATTTTATGTATTGGCACTTTTGAATACCCCTTATATAAGAGGAGAATAGCTGTACTTTTTCCTCCAGTATACTTTCTTATCTATATCTCCCTAAATCTATCAAATAAAACATTATTGTTATATTATAATTTTTTATAGATTCTTCATTTTTTTCTTTAAACATTAAAAAAAAACCTTGTGTGTACTTTTCATATAATTATGTTATAGGCTCACATTGAGATCTAGACAGAAGCTATATTCTATTTACAACTTAGTTTTAGAAGTCATATATATAGCATTACTTCTTCCATATTCTAGTGATAAATAGTGGGTCATTAAGCCTAATATACATGAAGGAAAGGTAAAGTATTGACCAACTTTTAAAGGAAGGTTGCAGGCATATTCTTTAATTACTCCACTTTACCATATTATAAGGGCTTTATTATAGCATTTTAACTTATATAATAGTAATGAATCTTGATTTTTATTGCATTTTATCATTTCCTTTTTGTTGGACTTAATACACACAGAAGAAAAATCTATTGCTACTGACCATTTTCATGGTCATCTCCCATATCCTTTTTCCTGAATTTTCCAATCTTGTTCCTGCATTTCCTGAGCAACCAGCAGTCTTTGGCACTCCCTTTGAATTTAAATATATTCTTACTTTGAGTCATTCTCTCTCCACAGAAAGGAGAAAACCAGGTCACTGCCTATAACAGTAATCATTAGAGGAATATTTCCTCTTGCCACTGTCTTTGAGAGTCACTGAGAGTGTCTCTAATACAGAAGTGGTCCCTATTCAGCTTTCACTCATATAACATGATGTTCAGCTTTCACTCATATAACAAATTGACACATTCGTGATGTGTTTCATTACCTATCAACTGGTTATAGGAAACTACCTATAAGGCCTTTTGTGTGACTTGATGTAAAGCCATCGGTGTAACAGTGGTGGATGTTTTATGTCAATGGTTAGTATAGCATACTTATCCCCTCTAGAAATGTTTGGGCCCAGTGCTGTTCGATTGCTGGATTCACGTTGGATTGCTGTTGGGCCCACTTCATCTTCTGAGGTACCCAGCTCATGATGCTCCTTGGTTAGAATCTCAGCATTACTGGGGCTCTTTATATGCCAAGAGCTGCTTTGTAAGTGGTGCAAAGCTCTTTGCTGCAAGGATCATGGCTTTGCTACTGCATGTTACTTTAGGGTCTGTACTTCACCTTTCTTATTGTAGCTTCCCAGAGATTCCACACAGCCTCTTCCTTTACCACAACACCTCAAGTAACATGGGATCTGTTGAATCATATGCCGTAAGTATCAGAGTTTCTTGCATCTCAACCAGAACCTGCTGAAGTACTCTTCCCAAAAGCTGTCTCCAAATAAATGGACCAGAGAATAATCCCAAACAGAATATGCAAGCATGAAAACCAACATGTATTATGCTTCTTACATTTTTTCTAGAATGTGGAAGCTGTAATAAATAATACTATACTTTGTGGAACTTTTTTAGCATGTCTCAGACCGCTGGAAACTAAAACTTTGCCAGTGGAGCAGTTTCTGGTTGTCTTTAGGATAATCTCCCATCAGGTAGCATATATTCATTTTACCAAGGCATCGAGAGCACGTGCTACTTGTCACTTTAAGCTTATCAGGTCCTATGACACATATCAATATAATGAAACAGTATGATGTTCTGTATAATGTCCTCACTTATCTGGGATTCTCTCATTTGCATTGTTACTGGGAAGTTCATTTCCAAACTAAGTTTCCTAATCCAGCCTACAAGTAACATTCATTACTGAGCTTCTCAATGATGATTGTGCATCATTTCTTCCACAGTTCCCTAACCCTACCAGACTATTTCTTATTACCTTGCTAAACAAAGTATCCTCCAGGCCCTACAAAAGAAGCAGTTGCTGGTTTCTTTGTGCTTAAGTTGATTTTATTGTGCTCGGCTTTCTTAGCCTAGTTAACATTTTGTCTTCTCTGTTTAATTTATTTTGGGCTGTTGCTTTTCCTATCTAACTAGGGCCTTCCCAGAAGTGTATCAGGACTGACTTGGGACTCTTACCTATGTCAAAGAAGAGTGACCCCATATCAACAAACTCTCCTGTATCCAGTTTTGTGATAATCTAAGATAAATGCAGAAAACATCGTTGAGTTAAAATACACATTCAGTAAATAAAGGATAAAACTTTAGACTCTTGAATGTGAGAGAGTAGTATTAGTACAATTAGGAAAAATAATAAATGAGATGGTGGTTTGGAGAGAGATTACCTAAAATTTAGAAAGTGTACATTTTTTAGTTCTCTTATATGTTTTTAGCTTATGACACATAGGTTTTTATATTTTATATTTTAGACTGCTATTATTTGGAGTATCAATTTAGTATTTATAATTAGTAAAATTGATATTTTATCTCTCGTCTTTCTCTCAACTAAAGATTATTCTACATTTATAGAGAGAAAAAACTCTGGTTTCAAAAAAGGAGGGTACTTGCTGAATTGGTCAGTATCACCTAATTATAGCTATCATATGTAGTTAGGATACATCTTTTCCTGATAATGTAATTTAAGTTATATATTCACAGTAAAATCTCCAAGGTATAGATTGTTTTAATTCAATTTGATAAGGGCTCTTAATGTTGAGTTTCTTGTTTAATTATCAAAGATGCATTTGCTAATGCATGGCTGGGTAATGGCTCAGATAATAGAGTCTAGGATGCATGGGTAACCAAGATTATGCTCGTCCTCCTGATGGTTAATTATGGCAGAATACTAATTTCTTTAATTTTGTTGTCATATTAACAACCAGGTACTTAGGTAGCCATCATTAACTATTTAGTAGTTTACTGCTATTCTTATTGGAACTTAGGAAATAGAGTAAATGGTGGGTGGCTGGAGGCCAACTAAATACAAAAACACAAAAAATAAACTTGAATGGAGGTGAAAATGCTGGAGTCAAGCATATGGATGTAAGTACTAAATAATAGAGACTAATTATCCCAAATATTAATATTCTTTTTTTTTTTACTTTCATACAATATCTGGAAGTGCCGTATAGTTATATACCCCAAATGCAGTACGTGAAAAATGTTTTAATTTGCTAATAAACTCCATTCAGTAATCTATATAAAAATATTTCAGTCCTTATTGAAAACACATGAGATATACACATCATATATATCGCATATGTATGCATATATATATGTTCACAATTTAACTTTTTCAATTTAGTAGATTTTATTTTTAGAGCAGTTTTAGGTTTATAGGCCAATTTAGCATATGTGTGTCTTCTTCCATGACCAGAGTCGTTTACATCATCGAATTATCAAGAGTCACATTCCTCCAAAAAAGGGTCTGCATTTTCAGCTCTGAGACATAAATGGCATGGATGTCATTACTTCTATATGAACAATAAGAAAAAACTCTGAAAATCAATAACTTCTTGGACTCATCAGAGAAAAGAAGTTGTAGAGCAAATTGCCTATCACCGAGACAAGAAAATCCAGAATTATAGCTAAGATCTATTTGCTAGGGCCATGAATTGGTAGGAACCCTTCAAATGTTAACTTTTGAAAAACTCCCAGAGGCTGCAGTCTTAGTGAGACCCCCAACACTTTCATGGGTTTTTCTCTCATCACCTTACCTGGTTTTTACAGTAAGAGTCTGAAAAAAAAAAAAAAAAAGTATCTTTGTCATAGTGAGAGGAAGAGAATTCTAGTGATACATGCCAGAGCCTTCTCCATAAAGAGGCCTACATTTCAGGGAAAAGGACTTTGCTAGAGCTAAATTCTGAAACTTTGTTCCAGCTTGGGGAAGGGAAATCCTCCCCAATCCATCCCCATATTTTCTTCCTGTCTTACCAAAGATGACTGTGAGTTCACTGGAACCAGGAGTAGGGGTCAGAAGGAAATAAGCTGTGCAACTGGAGAAACACTGTGATTTCACAGCCTTGAGATGCAGATGCATTAAAAGACTGACATTTACTCAGAGTAGAGAATATTCATTCTCCCCTACGCTTAACCACCATAGCAACAGGAACAGTGTGTTATAGATAGCAGAGATTCAAGACACTAAATTCCCCTAAGGGGTTTCCATAGGGGAGTCCAAAATCAAGAGTGGAGAGGAAAGCAATGACACTAAAAGAAGCAGAAGTCTCTGGGACTCATAGCTACACCAAACACCACACATAGCCCAATTCTTAGCCAGATTACTATCAGTCTTCACACTAAATCCTATTTAGCTCACTATCTAGTACCCAATACATGTCTGGCATTCAACAAAAAGATTACAAGCCATGTCAAAATGCAAGAAAAAACACACTCTGAAAAGACAAAGCAACTGTCAGAACCAGAATTAGATATGACACAATTGCTGCAATTATCAGACAGGTCATTTGAAATAACTATGATTAATATGTTAAGGGCTCTAATGGAAAAAGTAGACAACACACAAGAACAGATGGGTAATGTATGCAGTGAGATGGAAACACTAAGAAAATATCAAAAGGAAATATTAGACATGAAAAACACAGTAACAGAAAGAATGACTTCGATGAAATCATCAGTAGATTCAACACAGCCAAGGAACCCAATGAATGTACTTAGAGGCAAGTCAATAAAAGCTTCCAAAAATGAAATAGAAAGACTGAAAGAGATGAAAAATAACAGAATAGAATATTCAAGAAATGTGGGACAATATAAAAAGGTCTCACATGGATTCTTCTCCTACCCACTTAAGCCCCCATGTTGCATCACTACTTCCTCATATCAGGGAGATCATATGACAGTTGTCTTTCTCCGCTTGACTTATTTCGCTAAGCATGATATGCTCTAGTTCCATCCATGTTGTCGCAAATGGCAAGATTTCGTTTCTTTTGATGGCTGCATAGTATTCCAAACAAGATGGGATAGGGAGGGAGACAAACCATAAGTGACTCTTAATCTCATGAAACAAACTGTGGGTTGCTGGGGGGAGGGGGGTTGGGAGAAGGGGGGTAGGGTTATGGACATTGGGGAGGGTATGTGCTTTTGGGTAAATTGGAAGGGGTGGTGAACCATGAGAGACTATGGACTCTGAAAAACAATCTGAGGGGTTTGAAGTGGCGGAGGGGTGGGAGGTTGGGGTACCAGGTGGTGGGTATTATAGAGGGCACGGCTTGCATGGAGCACTGGGTGTGGTGAAAAAATAATGAATACTATTTTTCTGAAAATAAATAAATTGGGAAAAAAAAAAAAAAAGGTCTCACATGTGTAATTGGGACACCAGCATTAAAATAAGTACTGAATGCAGCAGAAATAATTGAAGTAATAGTGGCTGAGGACTTTCTATAATAAATGACAGATATCAAATCACAGATTTGGGAAGTTCACAAGAATACCCAAACAGATAAAGATCAAACACACACACACACACACACACACACCACACACACACACACACACACACACACACATACACACACACACCCTCCTAGGCATATAACATATAAACTGCTGAAAACCTAAGTTAATGAGAAAATATTGAAAAAGGATCCAAACTCTTAAGCTTAATATTGAGGAACATTTTTCTCATTATGAAAATAAATGTTTTATTAATTAACATGTAGACATCATAGATACAGGCATAGATATATTTCTATGAATGTAGAAGGCAAATATGCTTATATATATCCACAAAGTTAAACCTAGAATAAGTAAATTTTGAGAATTATACTTCCTAGTGTATAGATTTTCTTGAATAATGTACAAATAAGTGCTGAGAGATATGATATGTGAGAATAAAATAATATGTCATTCATGTTAACTAAATTAAGTTTTTTCTTTATGAACAGTATACGATAATTATTTTAAAATTATATACATGCATATATATGTTTAAGTGTGATTAAAATATGGGTAGATGTATCTAGTTTTAAAACTTAAAATATCTAGGGCTGCCTGGGTGGCTCAGTGGGTTAGGCCTCTGCCTTCAGGTCAGGTCATGATCTCAGGGTCCTGGGATGGAGTTCCACATTGGGCTCTCTGCTCAGCAGGGAGCCTGCTTCCTTTTCCCTTTCTCTCTCTCTCTCTCTACCACTCTGCTTGCCTCTCTGCCTACTTGTGATCTCTCTCTGTCAAATAAATAAAATATTAAAAAAAAACAAAACTTAAAATGTCTATTCATACTATCAGCACTTTACCATCTGCCAATTTGACTTATGAAAAATTAGAAAAGTTATGTGATCCTAAACATTTTCCCTTATGAAGAGGGCATGTATTCTCACTAGCTATACCAAATTCCTAGCAATATAGACATTTCTAAATTTATAAATGCCTGAGGACAGATTACTAAGCATGTCAAATTCTGAATTTATTATTTTGTTCCTGTATCATCATCATTTTGTAATTTCTTAATTTGTGATAGTTATATTTCAGACATACTATCCTCATTCTCCAAGCTATTCAATAATTTTATAAATTCTGAAAACTTTACTTCCAAAGTTCTACTTCAAAAACGACATTCAAAGCCATACTTCTTCCTTTTCTTGGTTTATCCTGATACTTTACTCTTTATGTAGATGACATTGTTATTTCTGACTCTCACCAAGAATATAATGCCTTTGTCTATCCTTATTAGCTCATATTTACAGAATCCATTAAGTTTTCACCCAACATATAAGGTGATTGTGAGCCTCAGATACATTTAGCTCTGGAAAGTATTTTAGATTCCAACACATCATTAAAATAGACTAATGCGGGGGTGCCTGGGTGGCTCAGTGGGTTAAGCCACTGCCTTTGGCTCAGGTCATGATCTCAGGGTCCTGGGATCGAGCCCCGCATCAGGCTCCCCAGCGGGGAGCCTGCTTCCCCTCTCTCTCTGTCTGCCTCTCTGCCTGCTTGTGATCTCTCTGTCAAATAAATAAAATCTTTAAAAAAAAAATAAAATAGACTAATGTGAAGAAAATATATTAATGTCTTTTGGTTGGTTTTTGTTTTCTCTTTCAGACTATTACATGAAAAGGTATTTTCTCTTTCTTGAATACATGGCAAAATAACACACTATTTAGACTCCTAAAATGTGGCAAATGTCTTTCCTTAACAGTAAATAAATTCTGTCCAACACCAAAATATAACAATCAAACACACCCACATATATATAACAGAAAAAATCTTCTTTCTTATATAGGGATGAGGCTTTAACCAGTATAATATGATTAGAATAAATCAATTCTAGTAAGAATATCTTTAAAAAGTTAATAAAACATATTAAAATGTGAATAAAGTGTTACATTTTTAATAATTAAAATGCTTCAGAAATTCTGGCAGAATAGGCAATTAAATATATACAATTATGTGGTTAAAATGTAGTCCTAAATATATTATGGCAATTGATTATATTTTCATTTCAAATCATGATTATGATCCCAGATGTTGAGACCATGACCTAGCCAATGGCAGATGCTTGACTGACTGAGTTATCCAGGCACCCCTTGAACTAATTGTGTATGTATATGTGTATTTTTACATATGTATGAAAAGATGATAATTAAAAGGAAAAAAGAACTGGTAAAAGTCACCACACTCAAGTTTAAATTATTTGAATGTTTTATCTCAAAATTACAACAAAAAATTATCTGGCTCAAAAGGTCAATAGTGCCAAGATGAGGAAACCTGGTCTTAAGAAATAACTATAGCAAATGTTGTTTAGGATGGAGTAAAATGTGCACTCCATGTACTCCTTTCTGATGATTAAACTTGTAAAATCTTTGGTAAAGTAGTATAATGACATGCTATCCATATTCAATTGTACACATGCTTTGATTTGTTAAATCTACTTCTAGAAACTATTCTAAGGATATAATTGAACAAGAACTAAAAAACTGTGTATATATTTGTACATTAGAACATTGCATATAATAGCATCAAAACTGCAAACCAGTTATCTGAATATGGGAATACCCATTTAAATTATGATAAATACATAAAACTGATCATTTGTAGGGGGCCCTTGGTGGCTTAGTTGACCAAGTGTCCAACTTTTGATTTAAGCTCAGTGCATTATCTCAGGTTTGTGAGATTGAGGCCCACATCAGGTTCTGCACTGGGTGTGGAGTCTGCTTGAGATTCTCTCTCCCTCTCTCCCCCCACCCCATTTATGTTCTCTCTTTCTCTAAAAATAATAATAATAAATTAAATTAAAATTGAGAACTTGTACAAACATTAGAAAATAATCTGTATCCCTTAACAAGTATGGAGGAAAGAAAGCCATGGCATATAAACAGAATGAAAAAAAAAAAAGCATGTATATTAGGAGTTTACTTATCATAGACAGTATAAATACTGCAATATACATACATTTTGTATATAGGAATGTACAAACTGTTTGCCGAATTGAAAGCAATCTTTAACTCAGGATCATGAACTGGGGAATTTTTTAAAAACCTTTATTTTAACACACTGTAATGGTGAATTTTATGTAAAAGAGAGTGTTACCTTTATATTCACAAAATAGGTAACTGTGATGAACATGTATTATTTGCATAATACAAATGATTAAAATGGTTCTTTTTAATTAACAGCTTCTGCTCAAGTTTTAGACTAATATTTTAAGCTAAATTATACTAAAATAGGTTTAAAAAGAGGTCATGTTTAAGTGTTTAGCTTCTTAAGGAAATCTTTTTAGGCTGTGATGCCCTTTACTCTTTCAATTTCCCAAGAACGGAATTGTAACTACCTGAAAAACTTACCTAATTTATTTCATCATGCATTTTTCTGTCTATTTCATCTATTCATTTATTCATTCATGCTGAGGAACACCAGATTTTGGGTTTTACCGATAATTCATATGTAAAACAATTTAAAAACAGAATATTAGAACTATTACTGAACTATACAAGCAATAAAAATGACATATAAGTGGTCAGCAAATCAGCAAAAGTAATACTAGTTGTCACTTATTTCGAGATTTTTCATAAACTCCAGTATAACCATTCTTTACAAATGAAAAGAGTTCTATATATGCATATTAGAGAAGGACTTATCACCATTCTTCATATTTGTCCAAGAGCAGGGCACTAAAAAACAAAACAAAAAAAACACTTACTTCCTTTGTTCTTTGACGGAAAGAATGGGAAAGATAAGAAGCACATAAGGTTAACTTCACTAATTTTACCAAGTAACCATGGATAAACCAATCAAACACATTAATAGGCCACTGATTAAAAGTCAAAGTATTTTAACTATTTCTCTGAAAATTTAGTTCAATAATTATATAAATAATTTTAAGTTTAATGCTCAAGATATGGTTTAAAAGAATGCCCTAGTTTATTGAGAAATTTCCAGAATGCCAATGATGCTTTCTTTACATTTTTAACATGTTAAATATTTTGCAATAATTTGCCTACCCTCATATTCTGTAGAGATAGAATACATATTTATCTTAATATAATTGTTGAAACTCCATATTATCTGATGTCTTTCCAAAAAGTCCTAAAATGAGTGTGGCAATTGGCAAGTCTTTCTGTGCTCTAAAAAGCTACCAGAGGTAAATATTTTGGTGGTATCCACTCTACCCATGACATTAGAAGAGTGCTTGCCTATTAGCCTTTGTAACCTTTATAATCTTTGCAGCCTTTGCCTATTGTTATCATTATTAATTTAATTTATTGTCTCTTGATCCAAAGTCTACTTTTTTATACCTGCTTAAAGTTACTAAGGCTGGAGCATTTCAAACTATAACTCTTTTGCCAGCTTGCTTTCAGATGTATTCAGTCAGTGTAAGGCACTGATCAGAGATTAGAAGTTTGAAGAAGGAGAGAGTGATGTTCTTCCTATTTCTAAATCCTTTCCACATTAACAGCAACCACCTAAGGATTCAATACCATTTAGCTCCCTATGTAACATCTGTAAGAAAATCCCTACTCACCCATCCCAGCCATGGCAGCTCCATCTCCAAAGTCCCCACTCTGAACTATTTCAATGTCTTTGGGGTCTTTCACCCCTTTATCACCAATGACTAGTGATGGATTAAATCCCTTATTTTGAATTTGGTAGTATGAGTTCTATTTGACTGATTGGATCATAATTTATATGTAGACTTTGAAGCATTTGCAGTGGAGAAGTTAGGCCTTCCTCGAGTTGCATAGATGGAGGACCTCATCTCACCATCCAGAACAAAGCTGACCTACATAAGCAGGAACACTGTGTTTCCCAAACTGCTCAGACACAAAGTACTCTTACTAGCAGAATCTGATCCCTATTGAAGATGCTTGAGGAAAGTAAAATTCATCTACAATACTAGGCTTTCTCAGAGAGGGAGAGATCAAGAGGACCACACAGAAAAGGTGGTTGATAAAAAATAAACTGCTAGAAGAGACAATGATATCTTGATCAGATATAATGTAATAATTTAGGAGACTCCAGTAGTATAAATACCCAAAAAAAGACCTTCTGGAGCTAAAACTCATCATTTATGATCTATAAAAATTTCATATTTGGCATTTTAGCTGACATGAGAAAAGATTTTAGTTAACTTGAATTGGGTAGCTAGAAAATAAAGTGAAATTACTCAAAATACAGTGAAAGGCAAAGCAGAAGTGCATTTAAAACAGATCTAATATTGAGATGATAGGAGTTTCAAAAAAAGAGAAGGTAGGAAGTTGAGAGAAGTAATGCACCTTTGGCCATTGGTGGCTCAGGGGGATGCAGATCCTATCACTGATTTAAACTAAGCACATTTAGGGTCTGAGTGTCTGAGATCAGGAGGTATTTTGTGTACCAAGGAATACAGGGAGACTGTTAGTAGGAAAGCAAGGAGATGACTTTGGAGAGAGGAAAGCCTCTTACCCATGTACCTTTTATTTCATGTGCATTGTTGTGTTCTCCAATTAGATTACAATAAACATCTAAAGAGAAGGCCATATCATAATTTTCCATGGGTCAGCTCCTTTAACATAGTGTTATGCACAACTTAAGTATATTTAGCTTTGTTTTGTTAGGGTATGGAGTTGACTACCCCTCAATTAGACAGAGAGCACTCTTGATAATGCAAGTCACACAGCGAGGTTTATTTCCAGCTAGCTGGGGTCCAAGTATGTGCCCGGCACAGCGGGTTTCAACAAGGACCCCGAGCACTCAAAGCCAAGGGTTTATATAGCATTTTCAAAGCACTTAACACACAGTAATTTTCCATAGCTACATTCATATCTGGCGCCCCACTCTGACGGCTTACTTTTGCGTCACTCCCTGGTGGTTTAGTGAGATAAGCTCTTTACCAATGCATCTGGTCTGTGTCGCAGCCGTCCGCATTCTGGTGCTTATGATTGACTTGTTGTTCAAAACTTGTTCAGAAACTTATTTTTCAAGCTTGTTTTTCAAAACCTGTTTTTCAGGCTTCCCCTAGTCCCTCTCCCTCAACTCAGTAAAATGGCTTCCCGGCCTTTGAGATGGCTGTTCTCATGCTAACCCATTCTTACAGTTTATAAAGTCCTTTCTCCTGGATTATCTCCTTAGATCCTCAGAGCAACTCTGAAGTAAATGTTGGAGACATTGGCCATATTTTCCATGTCAGGAAGCTGAAGAGAGGGTAAAATGTGTGCAAAGAAATGGTAGAATAGAAGCTCATCTGGCTTCAAAGCCAATGCCCGTTCCAAGATACCACACTGCCTCCCATTGTAGGGACTGAGGAAGGACATTGACTAACGGCTCAAAAGTTAAACTGGTGCCTCTGGGGACAAAGCAGCCTGGGAACCGTGGAGTTCCCTGATGAGCCAGTGGCTCCAGCAGTGACTAGCAGTGTCTTGCCAGAGTGAGTTGGGCAGAGAAGCACTACTGGAGCTGGGTCATCCATCCAGCTACCCTACACTGCCAGGGCTAGACACCCACCCCATACACAGCAGACACAGGGGGACTTGGTGGAATATGGAAGAAGGGCAGAGAGCCAGGAAAGCAACACAGAACTGCCTCGGGGTGAGTTGTAGGCTACCCTATCTTAGTTTATTGTTTGTTTCAAAACAGGAGGCTTTTAGAGATCTAAGTAATGTGATAGGACAAGTTTTCATATTCAATTCTAAGATGTTAACACAAATATATAGGAAAATGACAATAAAATAAAGGTAAGAAAATTGAAAGGAATTTATTGATTTTTAAAAAGCAGAATATGATGCATTGGAAAACTAAAACATTGCGGTCATGAGAATGTGCCCTATGACCTGACTGCCTGCCCAAAGTATAATTGCCAGTAACCTACTTGCTGCTCTTTGAAATCCTTAACTGCATCTCTGTTGAAGCCACACCAACAATTGAGTATGACCAGAATACTGAGGCCTGTCCCTGGGATAGGTGGTACCACCCAGGGGAGACGCTGGCTCAGGAACTCTCGGAGAGCCTCACCTGCATCTGCACTGCCATCTAAGATACTTCACCCAACCTGCCTTTCAGTTTCTCTTTCATTTGGGGCTAAAACTGCAGGGGGGTCTGATGGTTCCCCCTGAGTCTCCATTTCCTATTTTGGCTTTAGTTCCTAATAGTCTCTTGCATGGCTACCCTGGTTTAGGTGGTTTAAGCGTCTACTCCTCTGAGCACCAAAACAAAAACAAATACCAACATGCTTCTGGTCATAGAAGGCAATGCACAATTAAAAAATGAAATGTTTCATGCGTGCCTGGGTGGCTCAGGGGGTTGAGCCTCTGCCTTCTGCTCAGGTCATGGTCTCAGGGTTCTGGGAACCAGCCCCACATTGGGCTCTCTGCTCAGCAGGGAGCCTCATCCACCTCTCTCTCTTTGTCTGCCTCTCTGCCTACTTGTGATCTCTGTCAAGTAAGTGAGTAAAATCTTAAAAAAAAAAAAAAAAGAAAGAAAGATAAAAGATATGTTTCAAAGGACAATAAAATAAACACATACTTGGCAATTCTAGTCCAGGAAAAAAAATAAAAATAAAAAAGGATATGCAGCACAAAGGACTAACTACAGGTACTAAAATCATTCAAAATAAGACCAGGTACAATTTTATAAAAATAAGTTTGAAAACTTATTTACTCATTCAACTGTTAATGCATTTTCATTCATTCATTCACTCATACGTTATGCCTCCTGTGTTCCAAAGATTATCTTAAGCACAGATATGGCAGCAGTAAACAAAATAAGCAAAAATCCCCCTAGCCTTGTGGATTTTATATGCTAGTTGGGAAAACAGTCTGGAACTATGATTAATATGTACAATATTTTGCATGGTAAATAGCACGAAAGAGGAAAATAAAGCAGAGAGAGATAGGAAGTATTGGTGAGTAGGTAAAAGGTTGCTGAAATTTCAGATAAAGTGGCCTGAAAGGACTCATTAAAAAGGTGATATTTAAGTACTGACATCGAGGAAGTGAGGAAATGAGGAAATAAACATATGCATTTATCAGGGAAAGTTTATTCAAGGCAGGGAAAACTACAAAAGGCCCAAAACCTGGGTAGAAACACAAGTATGTTTGAGAAACAGGAAAGAAGTGTCTGTCAGTGAGAACTGGTAGAGAATAAGTGTTCTAGGAACTGAGGTCAGCTTGTCAGATCATTTGGGTCTGGTAAGTCTTAGGGAACTTTTGAAAAATAAATGATATGCAGTTATCTATACTTAACAGGATCATTCAGTCTTCTGTGTTGAAACTAGACTGCAAAGACACAGAAAGTAAAGCAGGGAAAACAGGAAACTACTCCAACATTCCAAAAGAGATTCAGGTGCATTGTGGCAAATCGTTAGCAGTAGATTTTGATAAATGGTCATATCCTTACCATATTTTGGATTTAAAACTGACAGAATCTGCAAACACCTTAGAAGTGAAGTATGAGAAAAAGAGAAGAAACAAATTACTTCCTCCCCCCCCCCCCCCGCTTCAAGTAGATGTCTAGAATTCTTATTTATCGATTTGAAGAATTACAGAGAGAAAGAGGATGGTTGGCAAGGGGGTCTTTAGGAATTTAATTTTGGCTAAATGAAGTTTGAACTTCTTTTTAGATATTCGAGTGAAGTTGTACCAAGTCTGAAGTTTAGAAGAGTGGCTGGGCTGAATATTCAGATTTGAGAGTCTTTTTCATTTTGATATCAGGGTAATAAAAGTGATCATTAAAAAGAAATGTGGATTAAAGAAAGAAGGATGTTCAAGGATGAAGACCTTTCATGCAGAAAGAATGGTCTGGGGATTTGGAGGAAGAGACCAAAAAAAGAAGAAGAAAAAAAAAAAAAGGGTAAGAAGGAGTGGGCTGTGAAGAAGGAGAATCAGACAGGAAAATTGTCCAGGGAAACAAAGAATTGTTTCATGAATGACAGAAATCATGTATGTTAAACACTGCTGGTGAGTCAACCTAGGTGAGCACAGAGTACCAATGTTAGAGATGACTGGTGATTTAGAGTATCGTCAGTGAAACAATGGAAGGAAACTGGTCCGAAATTGGGAGGAAAGAAACTGAAGACGGCAAATAATGTAAAATTGCTTCATGGAGTATTTCTCAACAGAAGGGACAGGAATGGGCCCATAGCTGCAGAACGATGTGAGGATTAAAAAAAAAAAAGAAAATGAAGGGAGAATTAATACCTTATTTTAAATTGTTTTTCTGGTCATCAACATGGGAAATGGTTTTTTAAAGGAAGCTATCTTTATAACAGGAGGCTACAAATGTGTCTTTTGTAGAAATATAAACCAACTTCAGTGTTAACCAAACACACACACACACACACACACAACCCCACAGAATTTAGAAAGATCCATCAACACATGTGCTGTCAGTATATGACAACCATAGGATAACTGTTAAGTCCAAACATTTGGAAATCAGTTTTCTTTTTGATTTCTAAGAAAATATATCAGGCTAAATCAGCTGCCTTCAACCAGGACTGTATTTGGCCCACAATGAGACATTTGATAATATCTGGAGATAGTTTTGGTTGTCCAACTGGGAGCAGGATGCTACTGAGATCTAGCAGGGTAGAGACTGGGGAAGCTGCTTAACATCCTACAGTACCCAGAGCAGACTGTCCTAATGAAGAATTATTCAACCCCAAATGTCGGTAATGCTGTGTTTGAAAAGCCTTGACATTTAATATATGAAAAGTTAACATAAGGAATAAAAGTAACTTAGATATTATTAAGATTAGACCCTAACCATACTGAACGTCTATCAAAAGAGAACTAAATTCCTTAGAAGGAGGGGTGGTGAGTCTAAGGCTTGTGGAGACGCAAGATCTTAAAAAGTCAATATTGGCAATGACTATTGCCAGGGTCTGGAGGAAGAGAGAGGACTTTGTCAACAGATTTACCTCCAACTGGTAAGGTTACCCCCTGGGAGGAGGCTATCAATTGACTGTGTTATCCTGGACACATTTATCTAACAGACTCCCATTGTTCTAATTTCTAAAGCCTCAATTTATGTTTAGATTAAAAATTGATTTCTCATGGAGGATTGCTTACCATAGGAAGAAAATATATTCATCACATATACACAGGTTTCCTAATCTGGTAACAGTTAAATTTACTAATTTAATCATATAAATTGCTATTTGTATTATAATCTGATAACCACACTTCACTAAGTTAGAACATATTTTGACCATGGTTCTATAAGTATTACTGGCCATATTTTGTGCTATTTTTAAAATTTTCTTATAATCCCCGTCAGTATCTTGCATTGCTTAAATCCGTCTCTGAAAACTGCCTCAATACTCAAAGAGCTACAACATTCATGCTTCTGAAACTTTGATCTTAATGTGCAAATTCTTGGCCACAAAAAATTCACCAGGAAATAGATGTCACCATTTTGAAAGACGGTCAATTTTTCTTTGATTTTACTGTGTCTTATCTGATCATTTTTTTTTAAATTTCCACAAATACTTCTTAAAAATCTATGCTTTATTCATGAACTCAGTATATATGCATGTTCTATCGTGTATATTCTATCATGGCTTCAGGGAAAACATTAATATGTTAGTGATTTTAAAATGCAAAAATATTAATGGGTGCGGAATTTCTTTTCTGGATTTTTTTCTCGCTTATAAAAGGCACATAAGATCCCTTGACATTAATTGAGTTGTTAAATTTCTCAGAGGCATTTCTGTCAAAGCTGGTAATAATTTCACAGGTACATAATTATATTAAGCTTCCTCTGAATCTAGTGTCTACTAGGGACTTATTCTTTTTGGGAAAATAAAAATAAAAAGATGATGATTCAAGTAAGTTTTATTTCCTGTTATTGCCCAATCACTCCTTAATCTTGTCCTCAGCTAGTGGATAATCCATCTACTTAATTTTATTAGTAAATGATTTTGTGGCATCTGACCACATCTAATATGTCTAATAAGAAGGCAGCATATAAATTTCCCGGCAATTTCAAGTGTGGATACCAAGTATGAATTCAAGATAATGTGAGAAGAAATTTATAATAATGCTTTGGAAGCAGCTAGAGCAACAAGCACTGTTTGTACCTATTATATCAGTACCATGAAAATCAACGTTGTTAAATATTCAGTAGTTAACAGAAATTATTTCCCTAGCATTCATTTTCAAAACAAAATTCCAAAGCTGTTAAACGCTGAACGAACCATAAAACAGCAACAATTTCCCTTATGACATTTAGATGAATGATGGAATACACATATAAAGGTCATTCTAAGTATGTGAAGGCCAGGGCTTCCTCAATTTTTCTCATAAATTAAAGTTGTGTAATATCTCTACTGTGTACAATTACATTTTTAAAGAGCATACTGTAACATGGGTTACTTATTTTTGTTTTTGTTTCCAGTATCAGTTGGAAAGGCAAAGAAAAAAAAAGAAAAGAAAAGTATGTGCAGTTAGCAAATTCTTGTGGATCAGATGATAGAAATCCAAATAAGAGTGGACGGAAATCCACTATTGACACAATGCTAAATTCCAGGCAAGAAGATGCATCATGTTGGGTGAACTTCAGTCCAATTAGTAGACACAGGTTAGAGCAAAGGTGATATTCTGCAGCAAAACTGAGGCAGCAACCTCTTCTCCCCCCATACCATCACCTTGGAGGGCAGTTTCAGGGAGCAGCCTCTCTCATCTTGGTCACACCATCTAGGGGAGCTAAGGAAACTCATTATTACTGAAATACTATTTTGTGCAGCCGAGAGGAAGAGGCCCAGAAGTCAACATACCACCAGATAAAACATTCCAAGTCATAGTTTTATGGCCCTGTTTTTCTAAAGAGTGTCTAAATATTGATTCTATTGTTTCTATTTGTTTATCTCAGTCATTATAAAAGTCATCATTTATCATGTTGCTCATTTTATATCACCTGAGATTAAATCCCATAATTTTTCATATGTATCTATGGTCTCCCTTTATCCTCCACCCCTTTCTCTCTCTCTAATATCTTTGCAGTATGGACTCATCAACTTCTGCTCTCCAAGCACAGTTCCTGTCCTCAACACTGTCACAGTGTATCTTTAGACTGCCTTGCCTTAACTGAATCTTGTTTTCCTCTGCAAAAAACTCCTTTGCGGGGCACCTGTGTGGCTCAGTTGATTAAGCATCTGCTTTCAGCTCAGGTCATGATTCTGGGGTCCTAGCATAGAATCGCACCTTGAACTCCCTGCTCAGTGGGAAGCCTACTTCTCCATCTCCCTCTGCCTGCCACTCCCCCTGCTTGTGTGCACGTGTGCTCTCTCTCTCTCTCTGTTAAGTAAATAAATAGAATCTTAAAAACAAACAAACAAACAACAAAAAAACAAAAAAGTAAAAATTCCTTTGCTGGCCTTCTCAACATTGTTATTTTTTTAATTTTTTCCCTCCCAAGTGAATACATAATGGGGGAGAGAAGATTCTTTCTTCACTTCTATGCCATTTCTTCCAAGTCTTACCTTTCTTTTCCTATACAATTTTTGCGACTTAGGAAACTTCTAACTTCTTCGCTCCTGGTCTCACACCTCATTCACCAAAGGAAACAAACTGCTCCAGTGGGCCCAGGACTATGAAGGCTCTGGGAACTTTTAGATATAAAACCCCAACAGTTGGTCATCCTGTTCCTGACTCATCCTGTTACTGTTTCAGTGCTACTTTTCTCCTGATACCCAAGAACATCAGACATCCATGACCTATACAACATTTTAAACTTGCTGTTTAGGGCTACGTCACTTCCCAGTAACTTGTTTACCCTCTCTACTGCTACACCCTGAAAATTACTGCTGCTAGAACTTGCCACACCACCACTAGAGTCCCAAT
This sequence comes from Neogale vison, assembly GCF_020171115.1. Lineage (NCBI taxonomy): Eukaryota > Metazoa > Chordata > Mammalia > Carnivora > Mustelidae > Neogale > Neogale vison. Next base: position 79,943,081 of record NC_058093.1, read on the forward strand.
TATACAACCTCATTTTCTGATCTCTTTTCTCATAGCTCATTCTTTAATATCTTTAACAGTATTTAGACCTCTTTGAAACAGCCAATATACTGTTCCCCACTGATTTGTAATTTTTAGTGTGTACGTTCGGGTTTATATTATAGCCCATCTACCTTAAGTTCCATAATCCATTATATGCTGTTATTTACAGAGGAGTTCTCCCAGTAAAGCCCTACTCTCCTATGAGTAGGGACCAGCAGAGAGTTCTGAGTCATTAACCAACACTGGCCTGATTGACACTACAAACAGTTCCTATAGATTGACTAGATTAGCGTAGAATTCCCTAGCAACCAAAACCTACAGAAAGCATGATTGTGAAAACAGAAGGGAAATGAAATTGCATCAAACATTATGGTGAATACCAAGAATACTGGGAAAACACAGAGCATTTCCTTATTGGGTTGAACTATGAAACAGTTTGGCCAAACCTTGTTGAATTAGAGGAGAAGGAGGAAAGGACTTTGGAAAAGCACCTGACAAAAATTTCATTTCACTTAATCTGTAAGATGGAATACAAAATGCATATAAATGTATTTGGATTTGAATATTGAATTCCATAAGGATACAGTGTATTTTTAATATACCAATAACTGACATCTATTCAAAAATGAAACCAAAACAAAACAAACTAAAAAACACATAAAACTAAACAAATGGAGCCAAGGTGCTGTTAGGGGTTTTAATTTACATAAATCTTAAGAAAAGTCATGCTAGTATAATTTCAGAACAAAAACATACTTATCAGCTGTATTCTAAAAAGATTATTATTAGTTCATTAATATTTAAATTTTTACAGGGGAAAAGTAGCCAAGGAACAATAACCATGTACAGTAAATACAGAATACATTAATATTTTGGTACAGATAGCCACCAGAGGAAATAATCCTATTTTCAGCCTTTTTAGGCAGTATTTAACATTTTTTAGGTTTAATTTTAATAATAGGTATGCTATTATATAATTGTTTTGGTGCCATATTGACTGATTTTTTTTAATTCTGTAAGTTTCTTAAGGATTTATTTTTTATTTTATTTTATATTATTTTATTTTATTTATTTATTGACAGAGAGAGATAGATCACAAGTAGGCAGAGAGGTAGGCAGAGAGAGAGAGAGGGGAAAGCTGCTCTGCTGAGCAGAGAGCCTGATATGGGGCTTGGTCTCAGGATCCTGAAATCATGACCTGAGTGGAAAGCAGAGGCTTAACCCACTGAGCCATGTAGGCATCCTAAGGATTTCTTCAAAACAATGACAACAACAAAACATACTATCATATATTTTTCTGTACTAAGTGGTAAGTGGATAAGTGTCTCGATTCTATACCAAACTTGTATTAGCATTAAGATGTCTGACCCACAAGCTTTCATGATTGGCATGCTTATAGAAATATTCAAAACTATAAAAGAAAAAAACACAAATGAGTTTAGGTATCTTTCTCTGTGTGTTAAAAAAAAAAGTGCTAAATCATTTGTTAAAGGTGAGCAGTGAATTTTTGGTCATGTTACTCTGGAGAGAATCATCAATGCCCATTAGGTCTCAACAAGTGCAGAGATAGAAGATAAGAAAAAAAAAAAATACACCATCATTAGAGGAGAAAGAAAGCCTAATGAGAAATATGACCTGATTTAAGTTGATCTTAAGATCCTTTTTTAAAGTCTTGCAACCTTGGATGGTGAATAATTAATAGAAAAAGTCCTTCTGAGCTCCCTTCTTTTGCTAATATCTGTCAGTAAGATGTGGAATCAGTTAGTAGGCAGTGATTGCTTCTCTGTTTCCTTCATTTTTAAATTCGTCATCTAGTCCAATTATATTGTTTTCTGAATTTGTGAGACTTCTCTTTTTTCTTAATCTTACTGAAATTCCAATATTGTTCCAATTAAAACTACATAAAATTTAAATGTTACTATGATCAGTAGAATTATAAAAATATTAAGTGAAATAATGATTAGGTACCTTTGGGGGTTGTTACTTATTTAAAGGAAAGGAAAAAACAATGAAGATCACTTCTGAGATGTCCAGTACCACAATGAATGTCATTCCGAGTAGTCACACTTTTTCAAAATATTCACCTTAAATATTTTTCTTTATATTATTTTCTTTGATCATAGTAACATAATGTTCAATTTCAAACTGAAAAAAATTACAAGAGCAACACAAAGAATATCTGTATGTTCTTTACCTAGATTTCCCAAATATTAATATTTTTACCATATTTACTCTCAAGATAGAATTTTTTTTCTGAATCATTTGAAAGGACTTTTACAGGGTAGCTGCCTATTTATCCCTGAATATTTTATTGTCTATTTCCTAAAATCAAGATACTCTGTAATATCGTTTTAGTCCAATTATCATAATCAGAAAACTAACATTGTAAGGTAATATATAATCTTCAACATTTGATCAGATTTGACAGTTTAATAACTGTTTCAATAATATTGTTTGTAACAAAAGAAAATTTTGGATTATGAATTACATTCAGTTGTCATGTCTTTTTAGTCTTTTTAATCCACAGCACTTTCTCTGTCTTTATTTGTCACAAGATTGATCTTTCAAAGGATAAGTCAGCTATTTTGTAGAATATCTCTTAGGTGTGATTTACTTAATTTTTTCCTGATGATTATTAGATTATATTTATATATTTTTTTGAAAAGGACCACATCCCTGTTGCTGGATCCTTTTCTGTGTATAGTATCAGGAGAAACATGATTGAGTTTTATCCATTACTGGCAGTGATCCAGCCTGATAACTTGGTTAAGATGGCATCTGCTAGTTTTCTTCATTGTAAAATTACTGTTTTTTCCACTAAAAGCATCTTGTGGCAAGATGCTTGTAGGGTGGAGTTGGGCAGCTTTGGAACTATGTAAATACAATGCTGGGTCGCTTTTTAAACTTTCACCATTAGTTTGGTATCCATTAATGACTATTGTCCAAATTTGTTTTTATTATTATGAAAACCATGTGATGTTAGGCCAAGGGCAGGGAAAGTAAAAGATATGCCTGGAATATCTTTGTAGTGACAAAAAGCAAGATAACACTCAGAGATTAATAAGTATAAATCAACGAACACAAAACTACCTTTCATTACTAAAACACACACTAAATTAATTGTGTGTGTGTTACCTGCCTTAATATAACCCTTTAAGGTGTGTATTTTACCTCACTTTTAGATGACAAATTTCTGGTTCAGAAATATCAAAGCTTTTACTCAAAGTTACAATTAATATTCGCTTAGCAAAAATTCAAACCCAGGACTTCTAAATATATGCATTACGCACTAGAGAGGTATCACAGTGCACTAACAATTTAGCTGGTATAATTTGTTAATGGCATGTTGGCATATAGAATTTTTAATGGTAATTTGATTCTTAAATTGCACTTTATTTCACCTCCTTAACCCTGACGAAGGTAACCATAACTAATCTTTTCACTTTGGCTGCAAAAGGGAGATGCAAAAATGCTAAAATTATTTTTAGACAAGTTACACTTACTCTTATCAGCCAGGTGTCATGTAAAAAAATGCTTCCAAGACAAACATCAGCAACAATACTTGATTCAGGTCTTTAAAAATAGATCATATTTTTAAACAATCAGTAATGCTTTCTGACTTCAAACCAAGTAAAAATATTTTGAAAACATCAGATTCTAGAGATTAAGCAGAAAATAAAAATAAAGTGTTGCTGTCTGCTACCTAAATTTTAGTGTTATGCTCACTAACAATATGTTCATATTCTAATGTATTTCTGATTCTTTCATATATTTATTCACTTAATATGGTCTTAAATTATTTCAAGTCTGTTGTGATAAAGGTGTTTATTAAATGTCTGCATATCATGTATAATGACCAAAGATTAAAAATAAATATTTATGGAGGTTTGGTCGTTCCTTGGCAAGTCTATAGTCTATGGAGGCAACTTGATATTCTGAAGAATCCAAGTGACTTTTAACAAATAAGCTTTATAGTCATATAAGAGATCTATGTTTCTCAGTACCTGCTCAGTGTTGGATATTGGTGGAGAATTTTCCAGCTTTTACAATAGTTTATATACCTAGAAATTCTTTTCTAATGTTAATACAAAACAAGAATTTCTCAAAATGACATAAAATATTCATTGTATCTCCAAATTTAATGCTTAGGAAAATTCCATTTTATCACTATGCTGTTAAACTGCATTAATTCTTCCCTATCTTCATGTATTCAATCTACATTTGCCACATTTTCTTTTGTTAAGAAATTTGAGACACCAGGTCATTTGTTTGATATATTCATACTATATTAAATTTCTATCTTCATAATTTATTAATACTCTAAATTTGTATAATTTATAATATTAATACTCTAAATTTGTATAATTTATAATATTAATACTCTAAATTTGTATAATTCTTTTCATTTGTCCAGTGACTTCACCACATTTATCTCTTTTTATCACAATCCTGTTTTAAGTGGGGCAAAAATCTATTCCTTTTACCATTTAGGAAATGAATACTTAGATTAAAAGATCATCCAAGATCAGACCAGGGGGTAATGTAGAACTCTTAACCTTGAAGCCACTACTTCCTTTGAGTCCAGGGATTTTGTCTGTTATCATAGACTGCTCTTTATTACTTTTTGTAAGGTGAGATCTGTTTCAGATTTTAAACTTGCACAAATCCCCTTTATCCAAATAAGTATTCCATTTTAATTCTGTGATTAATTTAAAATCTGGTAGAGGTTATTTTATTAGAAATTTAAATATTTGCATAATAGATTAAGTTGTCCAAAATATTTTTAAATGTCCATTAAGTGCTAAAAGACATAAATGGTAAATATAATCTATGTTAGCAATCATCACAAAGGCATAGAAAAATTGATAGAAGGAAAGGATATTCAAAGAGCAATGAAAACATACAAAACGTGTAAGATTATCTAAGGTCTTTTCCAGAAGACTTTGATTAAATGGAACTCTAGTCACCAGATGGTTGTGCAAGAAGATGAGGTCATCATAAACAAAATGAACCACCTCTGCAAAAGCATGGATGAGTAGAAGGCCAAGCAAAACAATTTAATTTAGTTTCACCAAGGTTTAAAGTGAGAGCTTCATATAGTTCATTGTACTTATTTTCTATCATATATATATGTATATATATATATGTACACACACATGCACAATAACATATATATACAATTATATATATTTTACAATTATAAATATTTATAATTATATATAATATGTATTATATATATATTTATTCTCTTTCTTTAACTAGAAAGCACATAAAGTCCAAGGACCATGCATTATTAATCTCTAACTTTTATGACACTTAATGCAATAAGTGCTTAATGAGTAATTGTTAAAAGAAACAGGTGTTTGGGTGCATGTCGTACAATAATGGGATTCCATTTTCTGACCATCTCTACTCTGATTCTTCACTTATTTGAATTAACAAGTAAATTATTTTTATTTTTATTTTTGCATTGGTGTCCTATTCCAAGTGAAGTGAATTTAATTAAACTATCTATACCATGGACAAATGGGTAGATGATTTTACTTTTTCAATTTAAAATAACCCAAAAAGTCTTTATTGAGTAACTACCAAAAGAAAGTGAATATCTTAGTTCCCAGAGGTATACGGCAATGAATAAATATATGCTAGCATTCTTAAAAAACTCTTCTTTCTAAAAATTCTCAAAACTGTCCATTATTTTCAATTTAAGCATTTTTAACAACTCAGTGGATACAAAGCAATATATGCCCTTTATCAATGTAATAATGTTTTTTGTATCAATATAATTAAGTTGAGAATTGTAGAGACTAGGAAATCACTGTATATTTAAGTATACTGTCAAAGTGGAAAAAAAGAAAAATGTTTTATTGAGTATCTGCATCTTTTAGCAGTAGCTATTATGACAGACATGGGGGCCCACAAGAAATCTTGCTTTATTAGAATTTTTATAAGCATTTGTTTTCCTAAAGTACTTTATGTTCTCTAAATCACAAAGTAAAATTGTACATTAAAAAAAAGTGATTGTGGGTGTAATTGGTTTCAGGAACTAACTTACCTTCAATTTTAAATGCCAAACTGTCCATCCAAAACTGCAATCAGCGACTTGTAAAAGAGAAGTTCTAGTAGAAGAGCCCCTTTAAAATGTCACTATACAATTCTATTTTGCAAGATAATTGCTTACTTGAATTGCCAAAAGCAATGTATTTTTCTAAGAAGGTTTTATAAAACTCTATATTCTTAAGATGTTTATTTCTGCCATAGATATTCAAAAGTTATAACTATTTTCAAGTTTGCTATTGCTTTGTTGCTGTTAATCTATAAAATTTTAAACTATAAGGTTTCATCAGAACTTCTTCAGGCTGGAAACAGGATAGTCAGTATGGAGAAGTGGTCTAGTTCTAGGAAAAGGTGGCACCACCAACATTTCACAAGAGCAAAATGTAATTTGATACCATGTTAAGAATAGATATCTATTTTTGAGAAACATACCATTAAGGCTAGGACGGTACCATTAGGAAAGGTTTCCAAATCATAGTTCTAGTCTAAAAACCCATACTAGAGACACAGTGTTGACTTCATGGTGGACAGAGTTTGAAGCACATCCTTCCACAATATCAGATCATTTGCTCTTTTGGTTATTAGCTTTTATTCATGAATTTATTAATTCTGTGTAAAATATTTATTATAGAATGTATTGAACATACAAAAAACATATAAATACATGTATAATTTAAAGAAGCATATGAAAACTAACATGTATCTATCCAACACTCTACATGAGAAAGTGAAATTAGTAATATTACATGTCAATTTACCATATTTACCATATAACAGTCTCCATTTTTACCTCCTTCCTCCCTCCTCTCCAGAAGTAATCATTATAAACTTGATGTTTTATTATTCCTTTATTCAAAATTTTGTCACACTTTCACATATACAATATTTGCCTTTTAGAATTTTTAACATATGTGTGTGGGTAATTTGGTATTCTTTCACAACTTGCTTTTAGATTAATAATTAAATTTCTGCTCCTCCAAAGTGATGCCTGAATCTAATCTTTCATGTAGGATATTCCATCGTACTAGTGTAAAAAAGTCACAACATATTTATCTATTCTTCTGTCAGTGGGCATTTGGGTATTTGGGTACTTAACAGTTGTTGCTATTATGAACAGCATAGAGTATGGTCTTTACATGTCTAGTATTACACAGGGGCAAGAATTTCTCTGGAATAAAAATAATAGAATTGAGAGGACTTTCTCAATATGTTATGTTCACTTTCTATTTTGTTGAATAGTTATGTTCACTTTCTATTTTGTTGAATAATTCTCAATTGCTTACCAGTGTGGTGATAATCAACCTGCTTTCTCAACACAACATTGATAGTCTGCATCTTCACATGTGGTATTATCAACCTTATTACTTTGCTAGCATAATATTGGGTGGCAGGGCAGGTTATGTAGAACGTGGATTTCCCTGTAGTTCTCGCTCATATTTCTCTGATTACTAAAGTCCTTTTATATGTAGATTGATTTTTTATGATTTTTTTAAAATTTGAGTATGGTTGACAATGTTACATTAGTTTCAGACATATATCTTCATGATTTGGCAAGTTTATGCATTATGCTATGTTCACAAATGTAGCTACCATCTGCCCCATTATATCACTATTACAATATTGTTGACTGTACTCCTTATGCTGTGCCTTGTATTCCCATGGCCTATTAATTTGACAACTGGAAGCCTGTATCTCTCACTCCACTTCACCCCTTTTGCCCAAATCCTCACCCCCATTCTCTCTGACAACCATCAGTTATTTTTCTGCATTTATAGGTCTAATTCTGCTATTTGTTTATTCCTTTTTTTAGATTCCACTTGTGAGTAGGATCATATGGTAGTTTTCTTCTCAGTTTAACTTACTTCACATAGCATAATTTCTTCTAGATCCAGCTGTGTTGTCTCACATGACACTATCTCATTCTTTTTTATGGCTACATAATATTCTACTGTGTGTGTGTGTGTGTGTGTGTGTGTGTGTGTCACATTTTCCTAACCATTTGTCTACTGATGGAACTTTGGTTACTTCCATACTTGCTATTGCAATCATTGATTGATTTTTCATATTCAGTTTTTAATAAATTTACTAAATAAGTCTATCTCATCTGACACTGATGGAGCCACTACGTTTTAAAATTAGGTTTGTATGCCTTTTTCCATTACTTTATATTCAATATTTTTATTGAAGTATTATTGATACACAGTGTTACATTCAATATTTTTGTCCTTAAGGTTTTAAATGTGTTTCTTATAAGCAGTAAGTATGTGAGAAAATTTTCACAGCATATGGTTTTTCTCTACTACCAAATCTATCTATGTATTCCTAAGAATCCAAGCCACAGCCCATAGGCTGCTCTCAGAATCAGAGCTCAACAGTCTCAGCTTCACAGCTTCTTCACAGGTCATGTACTGAAATTCCACAGACCATGTTGTCTTGTGTATTTTTTTTAGTAATCATCTAATTAAAGGGCTCTCTTCAAAAAGTAAAGAGTGGAGGGTTGAATGTAAAACAAAATAATGCTCTCAATCATTTTTCAGAGAATGATGAATAAGAGAGCTACATCAGCACTATGGTTGTATGAATTTACCACCATTTTATGATAATTCATATAGTTATCCTCTCACATGTCTGTAGGCCTTGCTCTTTCATCTCTGCATTCTTGGTATCTGGCACATGATGAGCACCTGTCAATGCTTTCTGAATGAGTGAGAAAAACTGTATCAAATGATTCTCATTTTACAAAATATATTATAGAGTACTTGATATGAGTCTCTACCCTGGGGAAATGCACCCGTGTGAATAGGGTAATGAAGAAAGAGTAAAATCCACCACTGTCATATTTCTTAGTGGTATATGAATTTTATGGTGATAGTTATTAAAAATTGGTATAAAGCTCCAAAAAATTAAATTTTATCCTCAATTTTATAAAATTATGTTCAAAATTGTGTTGAACAAGAGCAGTGCAAGTTAAAGAACTGGAAATATTTACCTGTAGCACTATTTTATTTAATAAATAGTAATCTCAAGGGACGCCTGGGTGGCTCAGTTGGTTGGACGACTGCCTTAGGCTCAGGTCATGATCCCGGAGTTCCGAGATCGAGTACCGCATCAGGCTCCCAGCTCCATGGGGAGTCTGCTTCTCTCTCTGACCTTCTCCTCACTCATGCTCTCTCTCACTGTCTCTCTCTCAAATAAATAAATAAAATCTTTAAAAAAATAGTAATCTCAGAAGCACAGCTTTACAGATTAATATGAATATAACTAAAATATTTCTGCAACTATTGATGCTTTTTTTCACTTCTGCTCTTTCAACAACCCTCATGCTCTCTCTCTCTCTCTTTTTTTTTTTAAGATTTTATTTATTTATTTGACAGACAGAGATCACAAGTAGGCAGAGAGGCAGGCAGAAAGAGAGGAGAGAGGAGGAAGCAGGCTCCCTGGAGCAGAGAGTCCGATGTGGGGCTCGATCCCGGGACCCTGGGATCATGATCTGAGCTGAAGGCAGAGGCTTTAACCCACTGAGCCACCAAGGTGCCCCAATCCTCATGCTCTCTTCTCAATCATCTTTATTTCTTAATTTTTCTTGTTTTGACTTATACATTGTTTATGATTAAATTAGAATAATTAAAGAAGGAAGTTCATATAACCCTTCTCTTCATTAGCTCTTATATTCATCACAAATGCCACTATGTGTCAAAATATATTATTAAAAGTTATAAAATGTTTATTGTCACCTGAAGAATGAAAATGAAAGTTACCTCAAAATGATAGCACATTATTTAAGCCTGTTAGAATTCAATAAGTTTATCTCCAATTTTATTTGTTTATTTTTAATTGTTTTTCTTCAAGGAATCACCACTGTGTATCAGTTCCTACTTTCCTTCTGAGTCTTAAATAAAACTAAGGATCATCTAGAGGAATTAGTATTCTTAAAACAGCAGTCAGTATTGAGCTTACCCCAGATTCTCTAAACCTTTGAATGATTAATCATAAGCCTTGGGTTTTGTAACCACATTTCAAATACCTTTTTTTTAAAAAAAAATCAGTTTTGTTTTACAAAACTTTTAATTGAACTGAATTCATATACATTGGTCTTGCAATCTTGAGATGTAATCTCCATCTAGAGATAGAATGATGGAAATTCATTCTATTTCTATTCCTTCCTGAGTTTCTGTTTCTCCAACCATTTTTTAAAATTTGGGTCCCCATTATTTCACTCTAAATGCCCTAACTACTAAAGTGGTTTCATTTATCTTTTCAGCAGATATTTATTATATAACTTATATGCTGGAAAACTTCTACATGTAACATTTAAAGTTTATAACTGAGAGCAGAGCAGACATGGGACATGCTTTCAAGGAGTTCAGATCTCATTTGGAGACATATTATTCCAGCAGTCATGTATGTTGTAAATTCCATGATGTAGAGGTCTGTATAACCATACAGATGGCTTATCTAGTATGGGAGATGGGAAATACAAAGAATTAAATAGGGGGGCACCTGGGTGGCTCAGTGGGTTAAGCCGCTGCCTTCGGCTCAGGTCATGATCTCAGGGTCCTGGAATCGAGTCCCGCATCAGGCTCTCTGCTCAGCAGGGGGCCTGCTTCCCTCTCTCTCTCTCTCTGCCTGCCTCTCCACCTACTTGTGATTTCTCTCTGTCAAATAAATAAATAAATAAAAATCTTTAAAAAAAAAAAAAGAATTAAATAGGAAGAGTATACACTGCAGAGAGAGCTCTTGAAAGTGGGAACTACACAATGAGTGTGGTATGATTCGAAGGACTAGGGGAACACAAACCAATGGACCTGAAGAAAGAGGAATTTATGCACCAGAGTCTAAATCCAAATGTCTCCAGGCATACTCTTAAGTCCAAAGTGTATCTACTATTGCCCCTCCTTCTGCTGTTTCTGATCCTGACTTGGGACCAGGGTGGTGATCCAATCCAGACTTCTCTGAAACAGAAAAGCCCAAGATACTGCAAGAATCACTAAGTTCAAAGCTACACACAAAAGGTTAAGTCTCCTTCTTTCATTAAAAAATAATAATAATAATAAAATAATAAATAAATAGATAAATCTGAAAAAAATTTTAAATAGAGTGAATCAAGTTGAATTACTTCATGTGAACTTGAGATAAGAAATCTCAACCTCATTATTACAGATTTCAATAGGAAATAGGTACAGAAACTTAGAATACATGTTACCTTTCCTAAAACTTGTCTTTTTAAAATTTCTTTGCTTTTTGATAATTTTATCATTTTTTAATTTCCTTCAATGAATTTTTAGCTGAACCATTGCAAAATCTTGTGACTTATCATGATTTACTATGATTATAATATACTGTACTCTTTTGAACCTATTGCTTTCCTATAGAGCACCCTTCCTTTCTTCTTTCCACCCTTCCTTCCTTCCTTCCCTCCCTCCTTCTTTTGTTTTCTATTTTCTTTTCTTTTCTTTTTTTCTTTTCTCTTTTCTTTTGTTCTTTCTTTTCCTTCTTCAACATGGTCATGTCTTTGGAATATTTTCTGAAATGATTTATCCTACTTATCAAGATAGTAAGAGAATAATGATGCGAATGTGTATTTGCATATTTTGTCTATTCTATAATGGAAGCTTAAATTTGTCTTGGCAAGAGAGACCACATCTATATATCTATGAAATATTTTAGGTTTCTAAATGTAAGATTAAGATCTACTAATTACCTTTGGAAATCCCAGACCTGGGGAATAACCAAACTATATATACTTTGATGTTTCCAGTATTAAATAAGATGTCACCATTGAGGGCAGCATGCAAATCTATAAAGATTACCTATTATAATTTTTTTTCTAATGGTGGAAAGAGACCAGGGCTTGGGACCCTGAATTTGATTGGAAGAGAGAAAAAGTAGACTTGCAGATAAAAAGAAAAAAAAAAAAATGTTCCCAAGCCGTGATTTAAGACTGACTTTTAAGGAGAGAAACATATAGTTAAGAACTTCCTGTGAATGTTACTGGTGATTGTCATTGAGAACCATGAAATTTAGTATTTGTGAATTATGTCAAACTTGAGAGTAAGTTTTAGAGAATAAACAAAGTCGGTGCCCATGCTCTGAGGGGCAAAGCAGTCAACATGGGTAGATTCTGGTATTTTGTGTTTAGATACTACAAAAAAAAAAAAATGACCAAGAATTTGAAGATGTTGAACTGAAAAATTGTGCCATTTTATTATTTTGTGATCATTTTCTCTCCCCTCCCTGCTCTAGCACTTTTATCTAGATTCATTCTCTCCTATCCCAACATTTACTGCCCCTGCTTGGATCTATGGAAAAAAATAATTTTTGAGCATTTTCTGTTTCATTAACATAAAACCAAGTTTCTAATTAAAATAACAAACATCATAATTCTATAGGTTTTCTTTTAAGGTATTTTTAGGTTTTATGTATTTTTCTTTTTTTTTTTTTTAAGTTTATTTATTTTGGAGATGCCTGGGTGGTTCAGTTGGTTTAGCGTTTGCCTTTGGCTCAGGATATGATCCCAGGGTCCTAGGACTGAGTCCCTCATTGGGCTTCCTGTTCAGTGGGAAGCCTGCTTCTCCCTCTGCCTGCCGCTCCTCCTGCTGAGCAGGGAGCCAGATGCAGGACTCAATGCTAGGACCCTGGGATCATGACCTGAGTGAAGGCAGACGCTAAACCAACTGAGCCACCCAGGCTCCTCTAAAGTCCCTGTTTTATAGTAATAAATGTTCCTGTGCCTTTGGCTGCTTAGGAGTAGGCCAAATGCAATAACACTGGCTCCACCTGACGCTGGTATTAATTCCATCCGTAGGGATTGCTAATGATATGTACAAGTTTCACAGGAGCAAAAGGATCTTCCTTTAGGCTTCATATTTCTACACTGTCTTTTCTTATTTTGTTAATGAGAAAAGAAAGGGAGGGAGGGAGAGAAATTCTCAGTGAGAGAAAATGCTGTAGCCATATATATAATGTCCCATTGAGAAATGTATTTTAAAAAGTCTTTGAAATTCAAGGTAAGAAGAAACAGCAGTACTATCTTTTATAGTTAACAATAGTTGAATACATTCCTTGCTTCCTGGAGTCTGCAGTGATTTCCATTTATGACTTGACCAGCTGATTGAGTAGGAGAGGAAATCAATTAAGTAGTCCAAAAGGGAGATTGCATAATATGAATATTAATTGTATGTAATTCTAAAATTAAACCTATCTATCTATTTGACACATCTTAGAAAAACATTATAAAATTCTAGGATTTTATTTTACTCAATCTCCTGGTTTTCTTTAGGTCAAGCACTTGTTAATACTAGCAGCTATTATAAATCTAAACCCATCCAAGACCTATAGTGCTCTTTCTTTTTGTGATTTATTGTGATACCTTCTTTCATAAGGAGATATCCTACTTTCATTTTTCCTGCAGTAGAAATTTAAAACTGCTGGTGTTGAATTATTCCTGCCGCAGTTAGGGAGAAGAGTGGGAAATGAGCTTCACTAGGTAAACACCTGACATGATGAAGTTCTTTTCTTATGAATTATGCCAAAGGAATAGAAATAATTAATTTAGAACAAACATAGGTCCAAAAAAGCAATGATTCTTCTGGAAAATTGCTATGGCAAAAATAACTACTTTTCAAAAAAAAATAACTACTTTTCATATTACATGGAAAGGGTAGAAAAGTAAGATAGTTTACAAATATTTTTACATAAGAAACAAAGAAATATTTAATATGTCGGAAAAAACTTATTTAAAATAGAAAGCTGCACACTGCTTTAGATGCTAAATAGATATTTAGCATAAATATAAAAAAATGCATAAAAGAACGTAATGTCCCCTTAGTGAGGTAAAAAGAGCTCCACCCTAATTCAAGAAAACTGAGTTTGGCACCTAATTTATCCAAGAAAGAGCCATGTGCTCTTCTGTGTTAGTTTTGTCACATGTGAAAATGACAAATGTTGGATTAAATGGTACTTAGGGTCTATCCAATTTTAAAATTTTATAATTTGTGAAATCTGCATGTTTTATATATGAATATATATGTAATTATCTTAATTGTAGTAAAAAATTACATAAAAATTACATTAAAATTACCACTTTAACCATTTTTTTAAATGTATGCAGTGGTGTTAGGTATATTCACATTGTTGTTTAACAGATCACCAGAACTTTCATATCATGTAAAACAAAACTCAATACCCATTAGGTAGCAATTCCTCGTTCCTCCATTCTTCAAGCCCCTGGTAACTACCATTGTACTTTCTATTGCTATGAATTTGACTACTTTAGATACCTCATATCAGTGGAATCATTCAGTATCTCTTTTTGTGATTGGTTTATTTAACTTAGGTGTAATATCCTAAAGGTTCATCTGTATTTGTAACATGCAACAGGATTTCCTTCCATTTTAAGACTGAGTAATATTCCATTGCATGTATATACCACAATTGTTTATCTGTTCAACTGATGATGGACATTTGCATTCCTTATCTTCTTGGATATGGTGAACCATGTTGTTATGAACATGATATGCAAATAACTCTTCAAGATCTTGCTTTCAGTTCTGGGTATCATATCCAAAAGTTATATTGCTAGATCATTTGATGGTTCCATTTGTAACTTTTGGAGGAACAAGCATACTTTTTTCTATAGTGATTGCAGCATTATAGGTACATTATATATTTTAAAATTATACTTAATTTAATTTAAAATTATACTTAATCACATGTATTGTGATTTTATTCCTTAATTCTTAAAAAAATTTGTAGAAATTCTATAATCATTATGGATTGTGCTGCCCAGAAATCACTAATGTTCCTTGTATCTCAAACCCCATTATGAAGCTTCCTAATTAACTGGGAAAGTTATGAGAACTAATAAAGTTGCTTATCTTAGGTTGCAGATCCTGATATAATCAGTAGAAATTACATCTCTCTTTCATTTTTAAATAATTATTTATGTCTGGCTAGATAACTATGGATGTGACGGAGTGAAGGGGATTAAGTATTCTTTATATGAAGGGCAGAAGAGGAAAGCAGATGGGGCTGAATGTGATCTTTTGCCTTTCAGACTATCTCCTTAGAATCCTGAAAGATCTGTGTGACTTTAGAGGATGAAGAGAAAGCTGTGTTTATATATCCTAGGCTAAATGATCTGGTGCTGCTCTGTTCCTTGCTTGAAAGTTGTAGTGTTGCAGAAGAAATATCTGAGGATGTGCCTTTTTCTTATTTGGAGCTGCTGTTGCAGTTCCAAAATTCTCTCCAGGGACAGAGTGGCATGGTCTAGTCCTTTGGGAGGCTTCAGCTAAATTAATCTGCTGACTAGAATCCGAATAAGAATATCTGTCTTTAAACCCCATGTTCCAAGAGAAATGTGGTTTAAAAGGATAATGCTTTCTTTTTTTTTTTTCCCCTTTTGTTACAAAGATTAGGTGAAGAATAAGCAAGGTATGTATCTATAGTTCAAAATTGTATGAAAGGTTACAGGCTATGAAAAATATGTATAATGAGAAGTTTATAAACCATATGAAATTTTCAGTGTTTATTCAATTAATTTTATAATTTTTAAATAGTATGTTACCAGATGGACAAATGTAAACATTTCTATAGGTTTTTATATACCTATATATTCAATTCATCAAAAA